>NC_092086.1:86415655-86675982 GCF_045679555.1 Salvelinus alpinus
GCGAGGTCAGTACAGGTGCATCAAAGCTGGGACCGAGAGACTGCAACTCTCAAACAAAACACAAGACGTCACTCTACTTCCTGGTGTTTTTCTTCCTCATTGTTCAAATGAATAACTTCAACCTATTTCCATACACTGGCGACATCCAGTGGAAGCAGTAGGAACTGCGAGTATAGTGATTAGAATTCTGGCCTGCCCATAATAACTCATTGAACAGACAGTGACTTCAAAAAAAAAAAGGTTAGTCCTCAGGGTTTTGACTGCTATATAAGTTCTGTTATACTTACAGATATGATTCAAACAGTTTTAGAAACTTCAGAGTGTTTTCTATCCAAATCTACTAATAATATGCATATCTTATATTCTGGGGATGAGTAGAACGAAGTTGAAATTGGGCACGCTATTTTTCCCTAAGTGAAAATCTGCCCCCTATCCTAGAGAAGTTAAACAGCCATCACTAACATTGAGTGGCTAAGGCAGTTGTTGTGAAATTGTTAGATTACTTGTTTGATATTACTGCATGGTCGGAGCTAGAAGCACAAGCATTTCGCTACACTCGCATTAACATCTGCTAACCATGTGTATGTGACCAATAAAAGTTGATTTGATTTTGATTTGATTTGGAACATCCAGGGATCACCCGTACTATTCAATCTCTCTCCGAAAAGTATTGGTGAACCACCTTGGCACAGGACGTTATTCTCTACGTCAACTCCTGTTCTGTGTTTACCCAACCTAAATCGCCCTGGCACACTCTAGCAGGGAAACTCCTTCCGCTTCCCGTGCCTCAGAGTTCCTGGTCTCATCTATCCATTGATTTTGGCACTGATCTCCCTTCTGACAATTTTCACCACCATTCGTTTTATCCTTCTCTGGTCTCCCTATTGCTCTCCATGTCACTGAGGCACTATTCCAGCAGGTCTTCCGGCATTATGGCCTTCCAGAGGATATCGTCTCCGACCGTGTCCTCCAATTCACATCACGGTATGGAGAACCTTCATGGAGAAGCTCGGGGTCACGGTCAGCCTCACATCCAGGTATAGGCCTCAGGCTAACGGGCTGGTCAGGTTCCTGAAGAGCCACCCAATTCCTTCCCTGGGTGGAGTGCGCCCAGAATTTGTTATGTCACTCCTCCACTGGGCTGATTTCCTTCCAGTGTGTTATGGGTTATCAGCTGGCCCTTGCTCCGTGGACCCAGGGCCAGACCGAAGCTCCTGCGGTGGATGAGTGGTTCAGGCATGCAGAAGTGTGGAGCGACGCCCAGGTGAGACTCCAGCACGTCGTCCACCGTCAGAAGGAGCAGGCGTATCGCCACCACAGGGAGGCTCCCGTGTTCCATCGTGGTGATCATGTCTGTCACTCCACCTCAAACAGGAACCTTCCACTCCACCTGCCCTGCAAGAAGCTGAGCCCCCGGTTTGTGGGGCCTTTCAAGGTCCTCCGAAGGGTCAACGAGGTGACGTATAGATTACAGCTCCACAGTGACTACAATATCATACCTTCCTTTCATGTCTCCCTTCTCAGGCTGGTTGTTCCTGGTCCCCTGCTTAAGGTTGTCCCCCACGACCCCCCTCCAACCTCCCCTGGACGTTGAGGGAGGTATCACCTATGCCGTCAGATCCCTACTGGACTTCCGACGTCATGGGGGTCGGCTCCAGTACCTGGTAGACTCGGAGGGGTATGGTCTAGAGGAGCGGTGTTGGGTTCCGGTGTAGGACATTCTGGATCCCAACATCATCTGTGATTTCCACCTTCACCGTCCGGACGGGCCTCCTCGCTCTCGAGGCCGTTCCCCCTGGCCGGCATCGTCCTGCGGCTAGAGCCACGTGTCAGGAGGGGGCACTGTCATGTCTACTCCCACTCCCCCTCTCCAGCGCTCGACGTCGACGGTTTACTAATCACTGGCTCTGACAATCATTATTACGCACATCTGGCACCATCGTTACACACACCTGCAACTCATCATGAGACACACCTGGACTCCATCACTTCACTGATTACCTCCCCTATATCTGTCACTCCCTTAGTTCCATTCCCCAGGCAGTATCGGTTATGTCTTAATGTCCCGACGCTACTCTTTTGTATCGTTCCATGTTTCTTGTATTATTAAACTCACCCCATGCACCTGCGTCTCAACTCCCAGCGTTACACTAGGATATCAGCCATTCAAAATTGGCCTTAGTGGGAGTGACCATGAGTAAAGTTTTTGTCATCATGTTATGTCTTTTGCTAACCTTTGTTAACCTCTAAAAAGGGACTAAAATGGCCTCTTTCAACCAGATTATCTCAAAAATGGTTTGTGATGCAAATGTAAAAAGAATTTCAAACATCCTTCCACCCAATGAAGTTTCTATGTGAGAATTGCCAGAATCTGAGGTACCAAAAATATTTTCAGCTCCCACTGGTGTGGAATCGGCCCTATAGTCTATGGATCATTTGATTGAGACCACACTCAGCGGAGAATCAATGAGTGGTGGCATCGGTAATATATTGAGAAATAATAAGCAACTTATTCTAAAACACTGAGAAATATTGATATTGTATTGATTTCAAATTAAATTAAAGACATAGCAGTCCCCCCCAGACTGAAATTGAAAAAGCATGACCCGGTTCTGTAAATTCTGAAAGGTCCCCTAGTAGCGATCAACACAGCCATGAATCATAACCCAGAGGGTTAATTGTATTCCTTAAATATGTATTGTAGTCAATGTTCTTTTGTGTCTCTATCATTTTACAACCTTTAACAAAACATACCTCTGGGTCTTTTTCTGAAATATGTATCACCAGCCAAGGCTTAAGCAATTACTTGAACAAAAAAGTCAAATGTGAGATTTAAAAAAATGTGTCAGTGCTGAGTTTGGTCCTAAAGAAGCAAAGGCGTCATCTGTAATGGTAGTGGCAGTGGTGTGGCATTTGGATGGCTTCGGCTTCCTGAGAGAGGTGGGGGAAGGATGGGGCACAGCATCCGCACAGCATTACAATTTTAGTGTTGGCTTCGCTGAGAAAAATGTATGCAAAACTATTCATGTGCTGCTGCGGTGAGCGCTGCTGCTGAGATACACAGAGAGTGAGAGAGGCCCAGGCACTCACTCACAGATGCATCAGTCTGTGATACTAGATCAAGGTGCTTACACGCAAAGTCAATTGATCACACTTAAAAGTGCATGAGATGGTATCTGGAGATAAAGTGTTCACGTGTTAATAGCGACTGACAGGCTGTCAGGGGAAATCTGCACGCACACCATTTACTTTGTGTAGTTAAAATGTCACCAGCGTGCGCCGAGCAGTACCTTGAATTTGTGCTTTAAACGGAAATATGATGTATGATGATCTGGATGTGTAATACCCAGGGAAAGTCTGCTGGATTTCAATTTCAGATCAAATCAGATGCAGTGAACAGATTTCACACGGAGATTAGAAGTATTTTATTTGTTTAGGTCAGCATGGCTGGGAGATATAGGTCTATTCCTGCATCAATAGACTCCTGCTGTCCATGTCTATCCAGAGGCTGTATTCTTCTGTCAGTCTTTACTAGCTTTGCTTCAGTGACACTGCTCCCCTGCTGTGAGCCTGGGAGCCTTGCTGTACTGTAGATAAAGATTTGTGACGCCTCTGATTCCCCGTCTAGGCATTGTATTTATTTACATATCTCTCATCCACTCTCTCAATTCAAAAATCAATTTAAGGGATTTATTGGCTTGGGAAATATACTGTATGTTAACATTGCCAAAGCAAGTGAAGTAGATAATAAACAAAAGTGAATTAAACAATACAAATGTACAGTAAACATTACACATTTCAAATGTCATATTATGTCTATATACAGTATTGTAACGATATGCAAATAGTTAAAGTACAAAAGGGAAAATAAATAAACATAAATATGGGTTGTATTTACAAGTTTGTTCTTCACTGGTTGCCCTTTTCTTGTGGCAACAGGTCAAAAATCTTGCTGCTGTGATGGCACACTGTGGTATTTCACCCAGTAGATACGGGAGTTTATCAATATTGGGTTTGTTTTCAAATTCTTTGTCTCTCCAATGGGGTCTAATTTGCTGTTGAGAACTCTGTTGAAAGTGACATTCTCCCCCGCCTCAGTGCTCCACAGGACACCAGCTGGAGGGCTCACGATGCTCTGTGTGTGTGTGTGTGTGTGTGTGTGTGTGTGTGTGTGTGTGTGTGTGTGTGTGTGTGTGTGTGTGTGTGTGTGTGTGTGTGTGTGTGTGTGTGTGTGTGTGTGTGTGTGTGTGTGTGTGTGTGTGTGTGTGTGTGTGTGTGTGTGTGTGTGTGTGTGTGTGTGTGTGTGTGTGTGTGCGTATGTTAGAGAGAGGAAGACAGAGAGGGAGTAATAGTTGTTTGATCATTTCTATTTTCACAGATTCTGTATAATGTGAGATCTTTTTGAGGCTTGCTTAATACTTAGTTAAAACTCATCCATTCTCCATCAGTTGTATAGCAATGCAAGCGAGAGGCAATGCCATATCCTTTCCCTGTCAATAGCAGAGCTGCACTACAGCTCTGAACTTATCAAGGTTAGGGTCAGAATATGAAAGAGACCAGGGCAACAGGCATGCAGCATGCTTTCACTCACGTCCCAGGAGACACTTGACATGAATCAGTGAACATACAGTCAACAAAAAATTAAATATGTTATTTGACACATGGTCACCTTGGTGTAGAGATAGAGAGATATAGAATAGCAGGCCTTTTTGACATCACACACACACACACACACACACACACACACACACACACACACACACACACACACACACACACACACACACACACACACACACACACACACACACACACACACACACACACACACACACACACACACACACACACACACACACACACACACACACACACACACACACACAGAGGGAGAGAGAGAGACACACGTTAGAGCTTTAACACAGCATGCCTTGTCAAGCTGGCCTTCAAGATCTGAGTGCCAAAATTACATGCTGCTATGCTACAGTGGATTGTCAACTAAAAAGTTTCCTTTGATATGTATAAAAAACAACCTGTTTCTACTGATATTGGATTTGGCTTTTTGCGCCACACAAATTTGAGTTACACATTGTACAAGCCTTCAGCTTTAACACAAAGCATTGGCCTTCTGTTTGACAGATCTAAAGGTACTATTCACTGTGTTCCTGGGTGATGCAACATGTGCCAACGATATGTATGAGCTTAGTTATACCCACAAAACTCTGCTCTCATCCTCTCCATATACCCTGCTTTCTCTCTCTCTCTCTCTCTCTCTCTCTCTCTCTCTCTCTCTCTCTCTCTCTCTCTCTCTCTCTCTCTCTCTCTCTCTCTCTCTCTCTCTCTCTCTCTCTCTCTCTCTCTCTCTCTCTCTCATGCTTGGTGGTGGGAATGAGTTGACAGCAGACAGCAGGCTGCTGCCTAACAGACAGGCTCTGAAACCCATGGCAATGTAATTGCGGTGAAGGGATAATTTGACACCCACTTGGCTATGATAACCTACAATTCTCTGGCTCTTCCTGAACCCCCCCACACACAGGGTGTGGAAGCTGTGCGCTCTCTTTGCAGAGCTGTTTACATACACAGCTCCAGGAAAAGCTACAATGCAAGGCTACTGTCTGGTCTACCCGCTTTTGTACTTTTCTTTTATGAAATCTATATCCAGTATGGATTATATTTCCGTATCAAAACAATTCATTGTGGGAAGACTTTTCCCCCTTATTTGTGGATATTGTTTTTAGAGAAAGGTTTCATTACTGTCTACTCAATTCATGGAGACTGACAGCGCAATTTGTCACTCACAGGTTTGCGAGGATCCCATTTAAAAAAGATGCGAGAGCATCATCGCTCAAGGACAAAAAGCCTGAGGGGCAGATACCACTGACACATGGTGAAATGTTATATCGTTTTTGTCTTACTCTACTGATTTATTTAAAGAAATGAACCTACTGTCTTGGTTCTATATTTCCCTCTCTTTTCATGTTGGCCTCTTCAAATTTTCATTCACGGCCTGAATAAAACATGTCGGACATCTTGTCGCCACGGAAATGACATGCTGCAAAATGGAAAGGAAATCGAAAATCTGTCCTCCATGCATTTGTTTTAGAACTGTGGTGTATGTCAGTAGGCCTGGTTGGACCATGACGTCGTAAATAACCCAATACAACACACTAACTCACTCCAGATGTCAACTATTTGCCTGGATTGGAATCTCTGTTCTCAAATTCTGACAATGAGCTCAAACACTCCAGTCTTAGACACCTTTCAACTACCTATCTGTCTTACTGACCCATTTTTTAAATCTTAGATACTGTAGATAGACTAAAAACCCAGATTTATTGATTTCCTCAAATGATTGCATTGCAGTTCCTAACCCCTGTAAATGAGCTAAAATAATAAAATAAGTAATCTTGACTAGTCTGCCTAATCTCAGTCCTACTGTTTTACTGTTTTACTCAAATTTCAAGTTTCAAGTTTTATTAGTTGTATGTACGGAGTACACACAGTATTAACCGTCCAACGAAATGCTTACTTGCAGGTTCCATCTCGACAATGTAACAAAAATAACATGTAATAAAAGATAAGAATACGAACATAAAGTAAATGGCTCAGTAGAATATAATAAGTATAATACAGTCCAATATTTACATGTTTTGGGGAAGTGGGGATTGGGGGTTAGTGTTTAAATTGTGCAGCATTTAGCAAACGAAGTAAGAGTCTGGTAGCAGCAGCAGTTGTGATGTACAGTATGTGTAGAATTAATGTATACAGTGCCTTCAGAAAGTATTCACACCCCTTTGCTTTTTCCACATTTTGTTGTGTTACAAAGTGGGAAAATGGATTAAAAATGGATTTAATTGTGATTTTTTTTTGTCAACCATATACATAAAATACTCTGTATTGAAAAATACTAACATTTGTAAAACATTTATGAAAAATAAAACACTACTATATCTTGATTAGATAAGTATCCAACCCCCTGAATCAATACATGTTAGAATCCCCTTTGGCACCGATTACAGCTGCCTTTCTGGATAATGTAAGTCTCTAAGAACTTTTCACACCTGGATTGTACAATATTTGCACATTATTATTCTTTAAATTCTTCAAACTCTGTCAAGCTGGTTGTCGATCATTGCTAGACAGTCATTTTCAAGTGTTGACAATTTAAGTAAAACATTTAACTGATAAGCATACCCATAACACAAGGCAGCCACCACCATGCTTGAAAACATGAGAAGTTGTACTCAGTAATGTGTTGTATTGGACTTGCCCCGAACATAATGCTTTGAATTCAGGGCATAAAGTTCATTACTTTGCCACATTTTTGGCCGTTTTACTTTAGTTCCTTATTGCAAACAGGATGTATGTTTTGGAATATTTTTATACTGCACAGGCCTCCTTCTTTTCACTCTGTCAATTAGTATTGTGGGGTAACTACAATGTTTTTGATCCATCCCAGTGGTGATTTTAGCATGTAAATCTTGGTGGAGCAAAATAAAAATTATTATGCATGCCAGCAAAGCCACTACACAACACTCAACAATACATTAATTGCACTATAACGGTGACAAATGATGCCCGCAAACTGTTAGAGCCTACAATAAGCTGTCCCAACAGCAGAGTTCCAACAGCAGTCCCAACACCTTACCCCTGCTACACCTGGCTACTCGGCGTCGAGTTTTGGCCAGGTTGAAGCCCGCTTCAACAAAGATTTACTTCTGATGGTTCACAGCAGCATGAAGCACCATCACCCTCTAAAAATATATTTTGGTTAGTTATTTCTACAGTATAGTTCCAATATGATATTGCGAAGTAGCATGTGCATCAACTAACAACAGTAATACAGTATATAGTGCTGTACCTGAACATACTCGGCACACAGTTGTTTCACCGGTCGTTGTTTCTCTCAAAAGGCACCCGGTAAATGTGTTTCATAGATCCATGGTTCCTCTTCAAAAGGCAGGCGATTGTTGGTAGGCTGATGGATGCCACATTGGCAAAGGTGTCATGGTTCTCAATGGCCTGCGTTATTTCGGACAGCGGTATGTCATTCCTGGCCCTCACCATTTCCACCACTGCCCACTCCTGCTGGTCGGTCACCACACGGCCACGGCCACCACCACGGGGTCTACTGTCAATTCTGAGGGTAGAACAGAGTATACTGTCAATCAATCATACTTTAAGAATACTGTAACACGTTTTGTAAATGTACATGCATTACAGTATGTCATTGACTGTAAATGTAATGGTAAAGCATAGTGCATATCCTGCAGACTTATCGTTTTTTTTGGCGAAATGTTCTCATGATTGAATTGACAGTTTATATTTTCAGAATGGGGTGAATTAATCTGTCAGCCTCTGCCATGGTAATGCCTCTGTTTACAACATGGTCAATGACCATGGCCCGGACTACCTCCCTCTCTCTGATGTCCACCTCTTTGACGGTGCCCATGCCCACTTCTTTGCCTCATTGATGGGCCCATGCCCACCTCTTTGACCTCTTTGACAGGGCCCATGCCCACCTCATTGACATCTTTGATGGGCCCATGCCCACCTCTTTGACCTCTTTGACAGGGCCCATGCCCACCTCATTGACATCTTTGATGGGCCCATGCCCACCTCTTTGACCTCTTTGACAGGGCCCATGCCCACCTCATTGACATCTTTGATGGGCCCATGCCCACCTCATTGACATCTTTGATGGGCCCATGCCCACCTCTTTGACCTCTTTGACAGGGCCCATGCCCACCTCATTGACATCTTTGATGGGCCCATGCCCACCTCTTTGACCTCTTTGACAGGGCCCATGCCCACCTCATTGACATCTTTGATGGGGCCCATGCCTACCTCTTTGACGGGGCCCATGCCCACCTCTTTGACCTCTTTGACAGGGCCCATGCCCACCTCATCGACATCTTTGATGGGGCCCATGCCTACCTCTTTGACGGGGCCCATGCCCACCTCTTTGACCTCTTCGATGGGGCCCATGACCACCTCTCTGACGGGCCCTTTGTCCACAAGCTCTTTGATTTCTTCCTCTCCCTTGCCGTCTATCCTGCTCCATGTTAAAAGAAATTGCAAGTGCTCACACAAACCCTTTTTATATGGTGACCAGTTGTGGTTACCACTATGTGAAATCAATGGGCAATAACGAGTAGTAATTATGTATGGTTATCATGTATCATACAGTACATGTAATTTAGATGTATATACTTTACAAATACACATTTTCTTTCTGTAGTTCTCAAAATCCATATATAGTAGACAAACTAGTTTAAAATCTATAGGTTAACCAAACGGTTAAGTGTTTAACCATTAAGTGCAGTTGGATTAAGTGATGGTCAAATATATTTCAACAAATGAGAAGTATGAAGGCTCAGTAGAAGGCCCATATGCAGACAGTTTACAAGTAACAAAAGTTTATTACAGAAACAGGGGGGCAGGCAAAGCAGAGGTCAGTAGTCCAGAGTAAAGTCTGAAAGGTACAGAACGGCAGGCAGGCTCAGGGTCAGGGCAGGCAGAGGTCAGTAATCCAGAGTAGAGTCTGAAAGGTACAGAACGGCCGGCAGGCTCAGGGTCAGGGCAGGCAGAGGTCAGTAATACAGAGTAGAGTCTGAAAGGTACAGAACGGCCGGCAGGCTCAGGGTCAGGGCAGGCAGAGGTCAGTAATCCAGAGTAGAGTCTGAAAGGTACAGAACGGCCGGCAGGCTCAGGGTCAGGGCAGGCAGAGGTCAGTAATCCAGAGTAGAGTCTGAAAGGTACAGAACGGCAGGCAGGCTCAGGGCAGGCAGAGGTCAGTAATCCAGAGCAGAGTCTGAAAGGTACAGAACGGCAGGCAGGCTCAGAGTCAGGGCAGGCAGAGGTCAGTAATCCAGAGCAGGGTCTGAAAGGTACAGAACGGCAGGCAGGCTCAGGGCAGGCAGAGGTCAGTAATCCAGAGTAGAGTCTGAAAGGTACAGAACGGCAGGCAGGCTCAGGGTCAGGGCAGGCAGAGGTCAGTAATCCAGGGGTGTGTGACAAGGTACAGAAACAGATCAGGGTGTGACAAGAAGAGAATCATATAAAAAGTATCATGAGCATTGCATTGTGAAAGCCAATTACTTTATATGAAAGGTGTGTGTGTTGTACTGAGTCAATTGAAAACACGCTTAAAGTTTTGAAAAAACAGCCTTTTTGATGATCTGTTTAGATTTTTGTACTAACAGTTGTGCAATTTCAAGACATATGTACTTGTGAAAATAGTGAGTGAGTGCATGTGTGCTAAGGTGCGGAGAATCAGTGCAGGTGGTCAGTACAGTTCGAGTGTTCAGCAATCTGATGGCTTGTAGATACCAACAGGCTGAGAGACAGTTTCTATCAGACCTCCCGTCTGACCGACGGTAAGGGACTGAACGGCTCGAGGCTGGGGTGTGTGGGGTTCTTGATGATGCTGCAGGCCTTCCTCAGACACTGTTTCGAGTAGATGTCCTGTTGCTCCCTCTTGACAAGAGTGGTGATGTTGCTTTTCCGTGTCAAGTCCTCGGTGACGTGCATGCAGAGAAACTTAAAACTGCTGACTCTGCGGTCCCATTGATGTGGATTGGGGCATGTTCTGTTTCCTGAAGTCAACAATCAATTCCTTTATTTTGCTGACGTTGAGGAAGAGGTTGTTGTCCTGGAACCATAATTCCAGTTCACTTACCTCCTCCCTATAGGCTGACTCGTCATTGTTGGTTATCAGGCCTACAACCGTGGTGTCATCAGCAAACTTGATGATGGAGTTGGTGTCGTGCAAAGCCACACATTCGTGGGTGAACAGGGAGTACAGCAGAGGACTGAGGAGGAGTCAGTGTGGAGGAGTTTTTTCCCCCCAATCCTTACAGCCTGTGGTCTGCCTGTCAGGAAGTCCAGGATCCAGTTACAGAAGGTGGTGTCCAGACCCAGGGCTCAGAGTTTGGTGTCAAGCTTGGAGGGAAGAATAGTGTTGAATGCTGAACTGTAGTCAATGAACAGCACTCTCACATACTGTAGGTGTTCCTCTTGTCCAGATGGGTTGTGGCCGTGGATCTGTTGGAGCAGTAGGCAAATTGGAGTGGGTCCAGTGAAGCCTGGAATACTGGCCTTGATGTGGGCCATGACCAGCTTCTCGAAGCACTTCATGATGACCGGGGTGAGTGTGAAGGGGCGATAGACATTTGGGCATGTTTTTTTGGGGCACTGGGACGATGGTGGTCTCCTTGAAGCAGGTGAAGAATACAGCCTGGGACAGGGACAGGTTGAAGATGTCAGAGAATATGCCCTCCAGCTGATCAGCCGACACTCTGAGGACGCGGCTAGGGATGCCATCTGAGCCGACGGTTTTGTGAGTATTATTTCCTCACGTCAGCCTCGGAGGGCAAAAGCACCTGGTCATCGGAACAGCGAGAATTTTCTGGATTGCTTGGTATTGTCTGCCTCGAAGCGAGCATAGAATGTGTTAAGCTGCTGGATTTGCCTTTGTAGTCCATGATAGTCTGTAGTCCTTGGCACATGCGTTGCGAGACTGAATTGTCAAACATCAATTCAGGTTTGAGTCAGTATTGTCTTTTTGCATCCCTAATGGATTTGCGGAGTTCATACCTGCTTGCCTTGTACACGTCACATGCCACAGAGTCATCGAGGTTCTTTCTGCTGACATTGAATGCTGCATTACGTGCTTTCAGCATGGGACGGATATCTCCAGAGTTTGTGGTTAGGATATGTCCAGATTGTTATTATGGGTACAACATCATCATTACATTTCCTAACGAAGCCTGTGACTGACGACGTACAGTATATTCCTCAATGTTGATGGATGAGTCTTGGGTGGATGAATCTTTGAACATATTCCAATCAGTATTCTCAAAACAGTCCTGCAGCATTGAGTCTGCCTCCTCTGTCCAGCGCCTCACTATTCTCTGTGTTGGTGGCTCCCTCTTGAGTTGCTGCTTGTAGGCTGGGAGTAGGAACAGAGAGAGACCGGAAAAATATGTTTTAAACATACTTGGTTAAAATCACCTGTGACAATATAGACTGCTTCCGGGTGAGAGGATTCTTTCTGGCTAATGATGTTGTATAGTTCGCTGAGTGCCTCCTCAGTGTTTGCTTGTGGCGGTATGTACACAGCTGTGATAATAGCACACGTGAATTCTCTCGGCATATAGTGGGGTCGACATTTCAGCATCAGAAACTCCAGGTCGGGTGAACAGGAGCTCAAGATGTTTTCAGCTTCGGTACACCAGGAATTGTTGATATGGAAACATACCCTCCCCCCTGCTCTTACCAAAATCCGCCATTTGATCCATTCGGAAATTGGAAAAACGTCTGCTTGAATAACAGAGTTGAGTGTATCGTCCGTAAGCCATGTCTCTGTAAAAACAAAGACACAGCATTCCGGGATGTCCCTCTGCAATTGAAGCCTTGCTCTGAGTTCACAAAGTTCACATTAGCCATCAGGATACCAGGAAGAGGAGGCCGTATGCTGTTCTTTTCAGCCTACCTTGGAGATGACCTTAGGCTGTTCTTTTTAGCCTACAGTACCTTGGAGTCCCCCTTTTCTTCCTCTTCTTCGTCGCGGGCGTTGCCTTCGGTCGTCTTAGTCAGCAGCAACAGATGAGCCCACTGTGCGGGGAACAAAGGAGTAGTATTCCAGATCATGGAGGCTGAGAGATAAGTGTGTAGCTTCCAATTCATGATCCAAAAATGTTTGTCGGTCGTATTATTGCACGAACATGCTGAGCAAATAAAGTAATAATTAACACATAAATAGCCATAAAAAAGCAAAGTTGAGCAGTAACCAGCAAGACATGTGCCCTCCTCAGCGCCGCCATCTTAACATTTCATTCCCAACTTCCCTCTCTCCCTCTCCAATTATCGTTCTTCTCTGTCACGCTCTCTTTTTCTGTGATTGTGCCAGATGCATCACAGAATAGTTTCCCCCCTCTCCCCCTCTTCCCCTCTTCACCTCTCCTCCTCTCGTCCTCCTCTTGTCCTCTCTTCCTCCTCTCCTCTTCCTCTCCTCCTCTCCTGTCTTCCCCCTCTACCCCTTTCCCCCTTTCCTCCTCTCCTCCTCTCCTCCTACTCTCCCCCTTCCTGCTCCAGACTCAGTGAGTGGTTTCAGTTGCTGTGGCATGATGTATTACTTCATCATGGCCCTGGACTAGCCTTGTAGCCCCACAGCCTCATGCTGCAATTATTGGGGAGGTAATGTCATAACCCAGGTGGGCCTGGCTTGCATCTACTGTAGCACATAGAGAGGCCTGGTAGACAGGGCCTAAATGAACACAATCTGTTTCTTTATAGGGCAGGCAGGTGTTCTAGAAAAATCTGTGTGCTTATATATACTGTCTCACATCCAGCACTACAGTACCTGTAGTGACTGCAGGGTCAAGAACTGTAGGCTTCTTAACTAAACTCCATGTCTCCTACACTCCATATCTGATTTAAAAAATGGCAACCTGCTTAGTGTGTGCGGTTTGGGTTGTCGGAGATGTTTTAACCACCAGTCATTTGTGTCAGAACTCTTATAGAACAGTAATAGAACCATTCTAGAGCATTTCTAGAACTGTAATAGAACAGTTCTAGAACAGTAATAGAACAGTAATAGGCAGCTGTTCCAACAGTTCAGAGATTGGTTGGATGATTCATTATGTGTGTGAGTAATGGGATTTTATAAGTATTTAACCATGGATTTCATTAATATGCTAAGCAACCTGGGCTGGCTGGCTTTATCTTCACACGTCCTCAAATCCGTTGTTCAACACCACCCAGTTTAACTGACATGCACTGTTAGCCAATCCTATTGTACATAGTGACAACCACTCCATGGACTGTAAGGTGTCAGAACACATCAAACAAGATATTTCAGGAGAAAATGACTGGTTTGTACATGATTGCTAAACAGGAGCATGTCTTGTACATTATCTGGAGGAGCTCACAAAAATAGGATGTGTTTTTAGGGTATCATGGGATAGCAATGCTCTGCCTTCTTTATTATGTCAAACTATTTCCTGGCCATGACCTTGCTTTTAAATCACACTCAACACAAAGTGACAAAACATACCCATGTCATTTTATGTGCGTTACTGGTGATGTCGTCAGTGTGAGCAGTAATGTACAGGGTTCTGGGCCTCCACTCAGCCCCCGCCCTGCACCGAGGTTGGTCTGCCAGCCTGCCAGGAGCATGTCAACCTGGAGGGTTTTATTAACATAACTCCAAGTCAGTCTATGAGCCAGATCTGTCACCATCCATCTGTCACCATCAATTTGTCTTCCAGACTGCCGTTCCATTCGAGGCTGTCGTTAATTATTTTCCCGCCAGGCTCAGTGGGCCCACAATCAATGTCTTCCTTCCCAAGTTATTCATTATGCCCATACAGTCAGTGCTATCAAAGAGACGAAGAGAGGTATCCCATTAGGAAAAAGTTTCTCTAAGAAGCTTGCATGTAATTAGGCCCTCAGTGTGATCACTACCTACAAGGTCTAGCTACACTGAACAAAAATATAAATGCATGTTGTTTCGTGAGCTGAAATAAAATATCCCAGAAATGTTCCAAATGCACAAAAAACCTTATTTCTCTCAAATATTGTGCACAAATTAGTTTACATCCCTATTAGCGACCATGTCTCCTTTGCCAGGATAATCCATCCATCTGACAGGTGTGGAATATCAAGAAGCTGATTAAACCGCATGATCATTACACAGGTGCACCTTGTGCTGGGGACAATAAAAGGCCACTCTAAAATGTGCAGTTTTGTCACACAACACAATGCCACAGATATCTCAAGTTTTGAGGGAGTGTGCAATTGGCATGCTGACTGCAGGAATGTCCACCCGAGCTGTTGCCAGATAATTTAATGTTGATTTGTCTACCATAAGCCGCCTCCAACGTCGTTTTAGAGAATTTGGCAGTACGTCCACAACAACAGACCACGTGTATGGCGTTGTATTCCTTCCAGTTCTCTGCTGCCAATGACTGGAACGAATTGCAAAAATCGCTGAAGTTGGAGACTTATATCTCCCTAACTAACTTTAAACATCAGCTATCTGAGCAGCTTACCGATCGCTGCAGCTTTACACAGCCCATCTGTAAATTGCCCACCCAATCTACCTACCTCATCCCCATATTGTTTATATTTACTTTTTGTGCTCTTTTGCTCTACTTGCACATCATCATCTGCACATCTATCACTCCAGTGTTAATTTTCTAAATTGTAATTACTTCGCTACTATGGCCTATTTATTGCTTTACCTCCTCACGCCATTTGCACACACTGTATATAGACTTTTTCTATTGTGTTATTGACTGTACGTTTGTTTATTCCATGTGTAACTCTGTGTTGTTGTTTGTGTCGCACTGCTTTGCTTTATCTTGGCCAGGTCGCAGTTGTAAATGAGAACTTGCTCTCAACTTGCCTACTTGGTGAAATAAAGGTGAAATAAAAAATAAAAAATAAAAAAATGTTGGTGAGCGTCATGTTTGCTGATGTCAACGTTGTGAACAGAGTGCCCCGTGGTGGTGGTGGGGTTATGGTATGGGTAGGCATAACCTACGGAAAACGAACCCAATTGCATTTTATCGAAATCCATAGATTAGGGCCTAATTTATTTATTTAAATTGACTGATTTCCTCATATGAACTGTAACTCAGTAAAATCTATTAAATTGTTGCATGTTGCGTTTATATTTTTGTTCAATATAAAATAAATACAACAAAAAACTGTGTTGGAACACAAACATAATATTATCACCATTGCAAACCCTTTTTTTCTCAAGAAGCCGAAAAACTGGTAAATGAGCACAAATGGAGATTAAAAAATAATTTAAAAAATGAATACTTCTCTTAAACCAATAACACTGCAATGTAAACACCAAGGCAGACTTCATGTCAAATGTTAATTGTTTTGAGATAATTCACCCATTTGGAAAGTAGTTTAAATATTCAATATGCTGCCATTGGAGCTAAGACTTTAGATGCCCCAGTATCTGTGCGTCAGAGATTTATATTTTTATTTATTTTATTTAACCTTTATTTAATAACCAGGCAAGTCAGTTGAGAACAAATTCTTATTTACAATGACGGCCTACCAAAAGGTCTCCTGTGGGGACGGGGGCTAGGTTTAAAAATACAAATATAGGACAAAACACACATCACGACAAGCGAGACACCACAACACTACTTTAGGAGAGACCTAAGACAACAACATGGCAGCAACACATGACAGCACAGCATGGTAGCAACACCACATGATAACAACATGGTAGCAACACAACATGGCAGCAGCGCAACATGGTAGCAGCACAAAACATGGTACAAACAATATTGGGCACAGACAACAGCACAAAGGGCAAGAAGGTAGAGACAACAGTACACCACGCGAAGCAGCCACAACTGTCAGTAAGAGTGTCCCTGATTGAGTCTTTGAATGATGAGATGGAGATAAAACTGTCCAGTTTGAGTGTTTGTTTCAGCTCATTCCAGTCGCTAGCTGCAGCAAACTGAAAAGACGAGCGACCCAGGGATGTGTGTGCTTTGGGGACCTTTAACAGAATGTGACTGGCAGAACGGGTGTTGTATGTAGAGGATGAGGGCTGCAGTAGGTATCTCAGATAGGGGGGAGTGAAGCCTAAGAGGGTTTTATAAATAAGCATCAACCAGTGGGTCTTACGACGGGTATACAGAGATGACCACTTTACAGAGGAGTATAGAGTGCAGTGATGTGTCCGATAAGGAGCATTGGTGGCCAATCTGATGGCCGAATGGCAAAGAACATCCAGCCACCCGAGAGCACCCTTACCTGCCGATCTATAAATTACGTCTCCGTAGTCTAGCATGGGTAGGATGGTCATCTGAATCAGGGTTAGTTTGGCAGCTGGGGTGAAAGAGGAGTGATTATGATAGAGGAAACCAAGTCTAGATTTAACATTAGCCTGCAGCTTTGGTATGTTCTGAGAAAAGGAAAGTGTACTGTCTAGCCATACTCCCAAGTACTTGTATGAGGTGACTACCTCAAGCTCTAAACCCACAGAGGTAGTAATCAAAGAAGTGGAGAGAGGGGCATTCTTCTTACCAAACCACTTGACTTTGTTTTGGAGGTGTTCAGAGCGCAGAGAAAGCTTGTTGGACATTAAGAAAGCTTTGTTGTAGAGCGTTTAACACAAAATCTGGGGAGGGGCCAGCTGAGTATAAGACTGTATTATCTTTATATAAATGGATGAGACAGCTTCCTCTTGCCTGAGCTATGCTGAAGAGCGTGGGGCCTAGGATCGAGCCTTGGGGTACTCCCTTGGTGACAGGCAGTGTCTGAGACAGTGTTCTGACTTTATACACTGCACTCTTTGAGAGATGTAGCTAGCAAACCAGGCCAAAGACCCCTCAGAGACACTGATAGCCAATACTCCCACAAGAATGCAATGGTCTACTGTGTCAAAAGCTTTGGCCAAGTCAATAAAAATAGCAGCACAGCATTGCTTGGAATCAAAGGAAATGGTGACATCATTTAGGACCTTTAAGGTTGCAGTGGCACATCCATAACCTGAGCGGAAACCAGATTGCATACCAGAGAGAATACTATAGACATCAAAAAAGCCAGTCAGTTGATTATTGACAAGTTTGTCCAACACTTTTGATAAACAGGGCAAAATAGAAATTCACTTATAAAAGTTAGGATCAGCTTGATCTCCCCTTTAAATAAAAGACTCACCCTGGCTGCCTTCCAAGCAATGGGAACCTCCCCAGAGAGGAGAGACAGGTTAAAAAGGTCCGAGATAGGCGATGATAGGGGCTGCAACCTTAAAGAAGAAAGGATCCAAACCATCTGACCCAGATGTTTTTTTGGGGTCAAGTTTAAGGAGTTCCTTTAGCACCTCAGACTCAGTGACCGCCTGCAGGGAGAAACTTTGTAGCGGGGCAGGGGAAAAAGAGGGAGGAGCATCGGGGTTAGTCACATTAGAAGGGGTAGGAGATGAGGAAATGTTGGACGGGTAATGAAGCATGCCTGAGTCAAATAGAAATCCTGACTTAATGAAGTGGTGATTAAAGAGCTCAGCCATGTGCTCCTTGTAACAACCACATCATCAACATTAAGGGACATGGCCAGCTGTGAGGAGGAGGGTGGACGATAACACCCAGCAACAGTCAACAAAGAGCTATTTGAAAGTTGAATGCTTAAAACCAGCGAATCAAATTGTTTGGGGACAGACTTGGAGGAGACAACCACGCACTGAAGGTGTTCCTTGGTAAAGATTGCCACTCCACCACCTTTGGAAAATCTGTCTTGCCGAAAAAGATTATAACCAGAAAAGTTAACATCAGTGTTCAAAACACTCTTTCTTAACCACGTCTCAGTAATGACCAACACATCTGGATTTGAGCTGTGAACCCACACTTTCAATTGATACATTTTAGGTAATAAGCTTCTAGTGTTAACGTGCAGAAAACCCAGGCTTTTACAAGAGCAGAAATCAGTGAAACAGATATCAGAGCACAAGTCAGAATTGGGGAGCAACAGTAGATGGGCCAGAGATGTATCTAACACGCAGGAATCTCCGATTCAAACTCCCATTATACAGCTCTGCAAGTGTTTTAATGTCAAAATGTGTTCGTTAATCACTAAATATGGAGTTTTGCTGAGTAAATATCCTCAATTTCTCCCGTTACGGCCGGTATGATTATCCGCAAAATAATTGCTTGTTTTGTCACATAAACTGAAATTAGGCGAACTATTTGAATTTTAGCAACCAGGAAATGGCAGAGAAATTTATGCATAGTGCATATATTTCTCTTTTTTGACTGAAACCCCCAGAAATGTACAAAGACAATCACTTCATATTGTGGAAAGCTCTTGACATTTGGCAACAAATAACCTGGGCATGGGCTTTAGCCTTCTTGTCAGCCATTTTATCTTGCATGAAGTGTTTGGGCAGATGAAACCATGGATATGAGAGAGATTTTTCATTAGATTCCATGCTTGGCTCAACCCAGAGAGCAGCCCTACGGAGTGTTAACATGTCTATCTTGCCTTGCTGGCAGAAACCTGTGAACCATGCTGCTATTGTAGTTCACTTATTGTGCAACTTTACTTATTTTTCTAAAACCGAAGTTCAGGAGAACTTTGCTCTGGAATGTGTCTAAATCTAACAGACCATTACCATTCCCTAAAAACAGGTTCACACCTTATAAGAGGGTCTATTTACCCTTGTTGTTTTAAACATTTGCAAAAGCTCTTTTTGTCTGGTGTTGTTGTTGAGGTAACATCCTGTCAGTTCATTACGGGCCATTTGATTGAGGGCCTGGGGCATTATGGGAAAAGCCGGTTGATGTCCATGAACTCCTAATGATCCGTATTTGACACTACTTATTGAGGCCCTTCCACATCTCATGAAAAATTCATAAGTACTTTTGTCTCTCTCAGGTTGAAAGCTGCCGCATAATTGAATGTTATAGTCCTTTTTCTTATTCAATATGCTACACTACTTTAGTAAACGCTTTAATGAGATTGGCATAACATGATGGTTCCAGTAATAATTCACAATGCCTCCTACAATTAACTCTGCCTGTTTGAACATATGTCGCCTGTTTATGTGGTACAGAATGTTTGTTTGTGTAATGAAAGGTGTAATGTTTTTGTCTGTGTTTGTATGTCTGCTTTCTGCATATTTTTGCATATTTCTATTTATTTTGAATGTGTTTTATTATAAATGAATTCAAGAGGACCTCCTAGCTGTGTGTGGCTCGTGAGGGGCCACTCATTTAGAAACCTCAACTAATAAACACTGCCATTAACCATTCTTAGAACCGCTTGTTGCAGATACACCAATCCCTCATCGGTCAACTCACTATTAGAGTAATGGTAACCTCTCTCTTGAATCCTGTGACACCCCCTTCAAGGAATATCTGACCCCAGTATAATGCTGTTTTGAAGTCAGTCAATTCCTCCAAATTAACCAAATTACAGTGAGAAATGTTTCCTCCTTTTCTTTTTTCATCTCATCTCCTACCCTGCTTCCTGTGAAAACACTTTCCCCTCCCTGCCTTTCCTCCTCACACACAGTGGCATGCTGGCATTCTGCAGTGTCTGACTCAGAATGGGACTGAAGTGGATAATTGTAAGCGCATGGTTTTGTCACGGAGCGCTCGTTTATCTCGACAAAGAAGAAAGCTTCATCTTGAGACTACTTGTGTAAATTACCGGCACAGCAAACTAAACAGCTCTATTGAAAAACAGATATTTACAGAAGGAGCATCTATGGTGTAGTATTGTCTGGCCCTGCAGACACACTGAGACACAATGAGACACACTGAGATGCACTGACTGAGCCTCTACAAATGGAGATGGATCTGCAGGTTTCTCACCACCATCAACATGAGCATGTAGCATACAAGTCTCATGGGGCACCTGACTGGGAAACCACCTGACATCTGTTTAGTGTTTTGTGTTATTCTGAGTTGTGTAATGCTGCAACCAATGATACAGTAGTTGAATCAAATCAAATAAAAATGTATTTGTCACATGCTTCGTAGACAACAGGTGTAGACTAACAGTTAAATGCTTACTTACGGGTCATTTTCCATTAATCAGATGAAAGATAAGATAGAAAATACAAAAATAGAAATAGTGGTACAGTGAATAACGTATAAAAATAAAGAGTAAAAATACCATAACTATATATAGGGTGTAGAAAATAACATGGCTATATACAGGGAGTACCAGTACCAGTACCGAGTCAATGTGCAGGGCTTTGAGGTAATGTGTGAGTGTGTAGGTAGAGTCCAGTGTGTGTTGGTAGAGTCAGTACAAGAGAGTTAGTGCAAAAAAGGGTCAATGCAGGTAGTCCGGGTAGCTATTTGATTAGCTATTTAGCAGTCTTGTTTATCAGTCTTATGGCTTGGGGGTAGAAGCTATTCAGGGTCCTGTTGGTTTCAGACTTGGTGCATTGGTACTGCTTGCAGTGTGGTAGCAGACAGAACAGTCTGTGGCTTGGGTATCTGGAGTCTTTCACAATCTTTGGGCCCTTCCTCTGGCACCGCCTGATATAGAGGTCCTGGGTTGCAGGAAGCTCGGCCCCAGTGATATACTGGGCCGTATGCATTACACTCTGTAGCGCCTTGCAGTCGGATGTCAAGCAGTTGCCATACCAAGCGGTAATGCAGCCAGTCAAGATGCTCTCGATGGTGCAGCTATAGAACTTTTTGAGGATCTGAGGGCCCATGCCAAATCTTTTCAGCCTCTTGAGGGGGAAGAGGAATTGATGTGCCCTCTTCACGACTATGTTGGTGTGTTTGGACCATGATAGATCCTTAGTGATGTGGACACCGAGGAACTTGAAGCTCTCAACCCATTCCACTACAGCCCAGTCGATGTGAATGGGGGCGTGCTCGGCCCTCTGTTTCCTGTAGTCCACGATCAGCTCCTTTGTCTTACTGGCGTTGAGGGAGATGTTGTTGTCCTGGCACCACACTGCCAGGTCCACACTGTCAGATCTCTGACCCCCTCCCTATTGGCTGCCTCATCGTTGTCGGTGATCATGCCTACCACCGTTGTGTCATCGGCAAACTGAGATGTGCTTGTCTGCGGGATACATACAAAATGGGGGAACTGTTGGAGTTACTCAGGGACCAGAGCGATCTATATCATCCATACATTATCATAATTGCATTTCTGATATTTTCAAGTGGCTGGTTGATAAGACTTGTTTGGTTCCCCCTGGCGGTATCAATTAGGGTTTAGGGTTTAAGTATTCACTCTGCCCTTTGGTGACCTTTAGATGACAGACCTCATGTAACGTCAGTGCTAAATCATTGGAGGATTCTTCCACCAAAGAGAACACCAGATCATCTGTCACGTTCCTGACCTGTTTTCTGTTGTTTTGTATGTGTGTGATGGTCAGGGCGTGAGTTTTGGGTGGGCATTCTATGTTGTGTGTTTCTATGTTGGTTTAGGGTTGCCTGGTATGGCTCTTAATTAGAGGCAGGTGTTTTGCGTTCCTCTAATTAAGAGTCATATTTAGGTAGGTTGTTTCACTGTGTTCGTTGTGGGTGGTTGTTACCTGTCTCTGTGTTTGTGTTCTGCACCAGATAGGCCTGTATCGGTTTTGCACGTTTGTTATTTTGTAAGTTGTTTGTAGTGTTCACTTGTTCTTATAATTAAACATGTTGAGCACTGGCTACGCTGCATTTTGGTCCTCTCCTTCACCCCAGGAAGAAAACCTTTACAGAACCACCCACCAAACCAGGACCAAGCAGCGTAGCAACGGGGAGCAGCAGCGGCCCAGTACACAGGACTACTGGACACAGGAGGAATGGTCTTGGGAGATCATGGACGGAAAAGGACCCTGGGGAAGGGTTGGAGAGAATCGCCGCTCTCGGGAGGTGAAGGAGGCAGCCACAGCCCAGGAGCGGTGGATTGAGGAGGCAGCACGTAAGAGAGGCTGGAAGCCCGAGAGGCCCACCCAAAAATTTCTTGGGGGGGGGGCTAAAGGGGAGTGTGGCGAAGCCGGGTTGGATACCTGAGCCAACTCCCCGGGCTTGCCGTGGAGTGAGAGAACGTCGTACTGGTCAGACACCGTGTTATGCGGTAAAGCGCACGGTGTCCCCAGTACGCGTGCTTAGCCCAGTGCGGGCTATTCCACCTTGCCGCACTGGGAGGGCTAGGTTGGGCATCGAGCCGAGTGCCATGAAGCCGGCCCAACGTATCTGGTCACCAGTACGTCTCCTCGGGCCGGCGTACATGGCACCAGCCTTACAGGTGGTGTCCCCGGTTCGCCTGCATAGCACAGTGCGGGCTATTCCACCTCGCCGCACTGGCAGGGCTACGGGGACCATTCAACCTGGTAAGGTTGGGGAGGCTCGGTGCTCAAGAGCACGTGTCCTCCTTCACGGTCCGGTATATCCGGCGCCACCTTCCCACCCCAGCTCAGTACCACCAGTGCCTACACCACGCACCAGGCTTCCAGTGCATCTCCAGAGCCCTGTTCCTCCTCCACGCACTCTCCCTATGGTGCGTGTCTCCAGCCCAGTGCCTCCAGTTCCGGCACCACGCACCAAGCCTCCTGTGCGTCTCCAGAGCCCTGTACGCACTGTTCCTTCTCCCCGCACTCGCCCTGAGGTGCGTGCCCTCAGCCCGGTACCTCCAGTTCCGGTACCACGCACCAGGCCTAGAGTGCGCCACGAGAGTCCAGTGTGCCCTGTTGTTGTTCCCCGCACTAGCCTGAAGGTGCGTGTCCTTAGCCCGGTACCTCCAGTTCCGGTACCACGCACCAGGCCTACAGTGCGTCTCAGCCGGCCAGAGTCTGCCGTCTGCCCAGCGGCGCCTGAACTGCCCGTCTGCCCAGCGGCGCCTGAACTGCCCGTCTGCCCAGCGGCGCCTGAACTGCCCGTCTGCCCAGCGGCGCCTGAACTGCCCGTCTGCCCAGCGGCGCCTGAACTGCCCGTCTGCCCAGCGGCGCCTGAACTGCCCGTCTGCCCAGCGGCGTCTGAACTGCCCGTCTGCCCTACGCCGTCTGAACTGTCCGTCTGCCATGAGCCTGCAAAGCCGCCCGTCTGCCATGAGCCTGCAAAGCCGCCCATCTGCCATGAGCCTACAGAGCCGTCCGCCAGACAGGAGCCGCTAGAGCCGTCCGCCAGACAGGAGCCGCTAGAGCCTTCCGCCAGACCGGATCAGCCAGAGCCTTCCGCCAGACCGGATCAGCCAGAGCCTTCCGCCAGACCGGATCAGCCAGAGCCTTCCGCCAGACCGGATCAGCCAGAGCCTTCCGCCAGACCGGATCAGCCAGAGCCTTCCGTCAGCCCGGACCTGCCAGAGTCCCTCAGCCCGGACCTGCCAGAGTCCCTCAGCCCGGACCTGCCAGAGTCCCTCAGCCCGGACCTGCCAGAGTCCCTCAGCCCGGACCTGCCAGAGTCCCTCAGCCCGGACCTGCCAGAGTCCCTCAGCCCGGACCTGCCAGAGTCCCTCAGCCAGGACCTGCCAGAGTCCCTCAGCCAGGACCTGCCAGAGTTCCTCAGCCAGGACCTGCCGCCCCTTATCCCGGTGCTGCCCCTTATCCCGGTGCTGCCCCTTATCCCGGTGCTGCCCCTTATCCCGGTGCTGCCCCTTCATTTAGGTGGTTTTAGTTGGAGGGTGGTCATTGGGAGGGGGATACAGAAGCGGGGAGTGACTATGGTGGTGTGGGGACAGCGTCCGGAGCCTGAGCCACCACCGTGGTCAGATGCCCACCCAGACCCTCCCCTGGACTTTGTGCTGGTGCGCCCGGCGTTCGCACCTTGAGGGGGGGGTTCTGTCACGTTCCTGACCTGTTTTCTGTTGTTTTGTATGTGTGTGATGGTCAGGGCGTGAGTTTTGGGTGGGCATTCTATGTTGTGTGTTTCTATGTTGGTTTAGGGTTGCCTGGTATGGCTCTTAATTAGAGGCAGGTGTTTTGCGTTCCTCTAATTAAGAGTCATATTTAGGTAGGTTGTTTCACTGTGTTCGTTGTGGGTGGTTGTTACCTGTCTCTGTGTTTGTGTTCTGCACCAGATAGGTCTGTATCGGTTTTGCACGTTTGTTATTTTGTAAGTTGTTTGTAGTGTTCACTTGTTCTTATAATTAAACATGTTGAGCACTGGCTACGCTGCATTTTGGTCCTCTCCTTCACCCCAGGAAGAAAATCTTTACATCATCCTTTTGATCCTTATAATCTTTCCAAATCCTGGGCATCAACGCTTCTCCATCATGGAAATGGAAACATGTAGGCATTCAATTCTTATCTTCCCAGTCTCTCGTGACAGGCTGTTTGGCTCTGGGGTGCCAATATTATTATCTTCCTGGAGCCCATCTATTAAGTGAGTGATTTGTGAGGTTAGTGTTTGAATAAGTCATACTGTGGTTTTATCATCACTAACAATTTACACTCTACATGTGGGTTTATAAGCAACTAAAGAAACACTCCCTTCTAAATGAACTGTCACCCTGAAGGTTAATTTCTGATGATGCAGGCACCTTCCATTATGGAGAGCCTGCAAATAAATGGTTGTTGAACCTTTTCCTAGCCAATAATGCAAGTGGAAGATCCAGTGCAGGCAAGTAGCATAAAATGAGATGAAATTAAGTCATAGTATTCATTCAGTTCAACTCTCTCTCTGGCTGTACCATGCACACTCACCCACCCTATTCTACCCAGGAAACCTTGTCCCCCCAGCCCTCATCCCACAGGTCCCTTTCCCCTGCAAACATATTTCATGTAATTTTGTCTTGAAGGCTTACAAATTCTATTATAGTGATCCTGTGTGCATGGCGCAGCGCTGTAAGGAGCGAGAGGGGGAGAGCAGAGCGGCCTCCAGGGGGAACGAGACCCTAATACTAATAAACGAGCGCGACTTTGCCTTTGCCTCTCTCGCCCTGTGGGATGCGAGGGAGAAAGGGCTGAGTAATTGGAAAATATCCCTGCCTCGTATTCCAAAGAGATCCCCCCCCACCACCACCACTAACCTCCCTCCTCCGTTTCCCCCCTCCTCCCCTCGACTGCACAATGAGATATACTGTTCTCATTTTGCTTCATAAAAGGCACAATTAGCGGAGTTTGAGGAGTCTGTGTGTGTGTGTCTGTGTGTGTCTGTGTTTGTCTGTGGTGTGTGTCTGTGTGTGTTTGGTGTCGAGGGTGAACAAAAAATGTCTGTGTGCCGCTCTTTTATGTCATGTGATCCATGGATGGGAGTAGGAGTGATGGGGGGTGGGGGTCTACATGTGCCACGGACTGCCGTCACACTCTGTCTCTGCCTCCTGCCTATGATGTGTTTGTACCAGCACTGGCAGTAGTGGAAAAAGTACCCAATTGTCATACTTGAGTGAAAGTATAGATACCTTAATGGAAAGTTACTCAAGTAAAAGTGAAAGTCAGCCAGTAAAATACTACTTGAGTAAAAGTATTTGGTTTTAAATATACTTAAGTATCAAAAGTAAATGTAATTGCTAAAATATACTTAAGTATCAAGGGTAAAAGCATAACTCATTTAAAATTCCTTATTTTAAGCAAAGCAGACGGCACCATTTTCTTGTTTTAAAAATCTACGGCTACACTCCAACACTCAGACATTATTTCCAAAAGATGAATTTGTGTTTAGTGAGTCCGCCAGGCCAGAGACAGTAGGGATGCCCACTTTTTCTCTTGATAAGTGCGGGAATTTGACAATTTTCCTGTCCTGCTAGGCATTCAAAATGTAATTTGGAGTAAAAAGTACCATATTTTCTTTAGGAATGTAGTGAAGTAAAAGTTGTCAAAAATATGAATACTAAAGTACAGATACTTAAGTAGTACTTTTGTTAGGAGTGTGTATTGGAGGCGAAGTCAGGTGCAGGAGAGCAGAGTGCAGTGAACAGGCGCACTTTTTATTCCGGTCAAAATGACAGCACAAACTACATAAAATGTGCTCAAAACACGGAACATAGACAAAAAGTAATGCGAGTAACAATATCCACAATATCAAAATACACGTAACACAAACAATCCTACACAAAGATGGGGAACAGAGGAATAAATACATATGAATTGATTGGGGAATGAAAACCGGGTGTGCAGGGAACAAGACAAAACTAATGGATACATGAAAAATGGAAAGGGGATGGCTAGAAAGCCGGTGACGCCGACCGCCGAATGCCGCCTGAACAAGGAGAGGAGCCGACTTCGGTGGAAGTCGTGACAACTTTAAAGTATTTTTACTTAAAAGCTTTACACTACTTAGCACTGGACACATGCCCTGAGCTAATGGGGCCTGATGCTACTGAGCCACTCAGCCAGAGTTCCATGTAAATAAGGAAACATGGGAGGTTATGACCTTCCTGCTATTACATAAACGAGTAGAAAAGGCACAAAAAAAAGACCCATTTCCACCTTATTTCCCCCTGTCTTCAGACTCTGAGCACCAAGCAAACCCACTCCAAACAAACCATCTTAGAACATGCTAACAATCATAGGGGCGGCAGTTAGCCTAGTAGTTAGAGCATTGGACTAGTAACCGAAAGGTTGCAAGAAAGAATCCCAGAGCTGACAAGGAAAAAATATGTCGTTCTGCCCCTGAACAAGGCAGTTAACCCACTGTTCCTAGGCAGTCATTGAAAATAAGAATTTGTTCTTAACTGACTTGCCTAGTTAAATAAAGGTTAAAAGAATAATTTACAAAAACAGTGACAATTCTACACCTGATTTCTTTCCCCGGTATCATGTGGATGTATGTAGTACTCACCGGTTGCATGGTTTCTGTTCATGTGTTATGGATTCTCTGATATCGAATTGACTCACATGTTGACAGTTTTAGTATATTCAGTATTTTATCTTTGTTGATTGAACTTGGGGGTTGAACTTACCTATGCCATTTGCTCACAATTGAATTATGAACAATATGGTAATATAGTGAATAAAGAGAACAATTGCAATATGCTGAATGTGCTGCATTCTACAGTGGAGAATGGTGGGAGGAAGAAAGAGATTAAAACATAATGTGTTCAGCGTTCAGTTTTTAGGTCAACCGTCATCCTCAATATCCATGATGCAATCTACAGTTACTTGAAAGTCATGTTGTATTTTGGTATCACACTGTTGAAGGTACACGCGAGAGGAGGGGGAGAGGTTTTTGTCAGTGTGTTTTCTTCTCCTTGTTACATTTTATCTCTGGCTATATTTGGAAGCTGTCTTGGTGTATTTGCACTGATGACAGATATGGAAAATGCTTCACTGTGCCGGGGACTAAGATGAAGTTGAAAAGCACAGAACATAAGTGTATCAACTTATTTATGGAATTGAAAGAAAAATGGCACACACATTTGATCAAATTATCTCTTGGAGCTGGAGTTGTCTAGTGAAAAGCCATTCTCAGCCTACAGTTCTTAGGAAGGGCTTCAGACAGCCTCAAATCTATTCTTAACACTGAGTTACAGTGCTTGGCAATTATACAGTATATCGACCATCTTTAGTGTTCTCCTCCTTCTGCTCCCATTCATTCTAATACTGACTTTTAACATTTATATTTTACATTGTAGTCATTTAGCAGCTGCTCTTGTCCACAGCAATTTACAGGAACAATTAGGATTAAGTGCCTTGCTCATGGGCACATCTGCAGATATTTCACCTATTCCGCTCCAGGAATCAAACCAGCAACCTTTCGGTTACTGGCCCAATGCTCTTAACTGCTTGGCTACCTGCCGCCCAAGTTCATCTTAAGAGAATGAGCCGATAGACTTGTGATTGATGTGATTGATTGTGTGAACCAGGGGAAGTAACACGAGCAAAGAGGATTTTGACAGGCCCCATACATCAAGATTTTTCTCACTATGCCTGTTAATGTCACTGCTACAAGCTTCAGGGTGTTCAATCATATTGATTCATATGGGTGACAATTAGGTCTTCATAGAGCAGACTTGTGGGATACATTGCATTGCATTGCATAAGTGCAAGACTGTGTAATCTGATCTGATTTTAGATGTAACCAGGCTAGCTACTGTACTAATCCAATTATTTAATATAACATCAACCTTGACTGTTGACATTCACTCTAAGGTCAAATGTATAGAGGATCATCATGTACAGTACAATTCTTCTCCCCTTGAGGCATACATAGAAACATCATTCATAATTCATCACCACTTCAGAACAATAGATCATATTATATGGCTCTTATTAGTTGTTAATAATTAGCCATCAATTCATGTATTAACATGCAGTTTAAGGTCATTAGGCACTTGTTAGTTCTTTAGGGACTGATAGTTAGTCATAACTGATGAATATTAGGCTTCCCCACTGTGATTTAACCACTCAAATCCCTACCATACATTAATAGTAGCAACAGCATATACCGGGGGCAGAGTGTGTACACTCAGAGCTACATTGATGATACTAAACAGTACGCCATGTTGTTCTGCATGGTAACAGAGCAGAGCGAGAGGCATTTATAAAGACTAGGGTGTACACAGTGGAAATAATAGTGGCTATTACCAGGCTTAGAAACAGAGGGCTTGGGGGTACAGAGATGAGCCAATTCCATCCAGCATTCAGCCAGCTCTTTGTTGCTGTATAAGTGCCATACATACAAATTAAATAGCTGTTTAAATTGCATTGTACTCAACTCATCTCAATCTCAAGTGAGATTCCTGCAGATCAAGAGAGAATAGGGATAGTTTAATGAGAGACGTGAGACAAAGAGATAAATCCAAACATCTATTTGTAAATCTCATTTAATTACTACCATCTGCTGTGTGGTTGCGTCACCAAGGAGAAAGAGAGAGACGGTTTTGCTTTCATTATAGCTTGGCAAAACACATAATGCTATATTGTACATGTACATGTATACATGTTAGTTTGCATATGCACTTTTCTGCTAAGTGATTACATAATGTTGGTATTTCTGGCGACCAGTTGAGTTAATCTTGTTCATTAAACATACTGTAAGCTGTAAGTCTGAGGGTTAATACTGTTACACCTCATCAGCGAGTATTGTATGTGTTTCACATCGCTGGGAGCACTTGAAAGAAGAGGTGAGAGCTTTGAATTCCTCACACATCACACAGTGATAGTATGGGGCATTTGGCTCAGTCTGTTTGCTGTTGCTGCCTAGAGCAAGAAACCTCCTCAGGTAAATGCATTTCAAAGCACTTCTTCACTTTTCTTTATTTCTCTTCTCCTTCTCACAGTTTTTTTATCTGCCTGTTGCTTTCTTTTCCAGAATAGAATGTGTGCCGTGTGTGTGTCTGACCTTGGTCATGTCTAGATAGTGTTTAGTATCTGGCAACAGCTCTGTTGGACATTCCTGCAGTCAGTATCCCAATTGCATGCTCCCTCAAAACTTGAGACATCTGTGGAATTGTGCTGTGTGACAAAACTGCACATTTTAGAGTGGCCTTTTATTGTCCCCAACACAAGGTGCACCTGTGTAATGCTCATTTAATCAGCTTCTTGATATGCCACACCTGTCAGGTATATGGATTATCTTGGCAAAGGAGAAATGCTCGCTAACAGGGATGTAAACAAATTTGTGCACAACATTTGAGAGAAATAAGCTTTTTGTGCATTTTGAACATTTCTGTGATCTTTTATTTCAGCTCATGAAACATGAGACCAACACTTTACACGTTGCGTTTATATTTTTGTTCAGTATACATACAAGTAACACGTTTCTTTAGCTCTCCCATTGAATACAGGTATTTTTAACCAGACACAACATGCTGGTCTATCAAAGGGTGTTTCTTTTCTCTTTTCCTAAACAACCTTTTAGTTAGGGTCATGACCTACAACAAAAAACAGACAGTGATGTGTTTGGGGTTTTCTGACATCAAAGGGTGATGACCTGAGAGTTAAGATGGAGCTGCAGACAAAGTTTGGCTAGAGTCTAATAATTAAACATGATCATAGAGAGCCCCCCCACCCCACAACACACCCTAATGAGAAGAAGGCTGGACAGCTGAATTAGAAGGCTCTTTGTCCCCTCCCCTGCCTGCTCTACCACATCACTTTGTCAAAAGGATCCTGGCTCCTCCTGGAAGATGAGACAGGGTCATGTGTGTGTCCTGGAGCATTACTGTAACATGGCTGGGCTGCAGTGGTGGCTGGGAGGGTGGTGAGCCCCATAGATGGGAATAGAAGTACTCAGACTGGACACTCTTTGAGCCGTACCCCCGTGCTGAGCCACACTCTGGCTGCATCATTATGCCTGTAGGCTAAAAATAGTGGCTCTCCTGATTCCTAATTCACACAGGACCAGCCCACAGTGCTGCCACCAACACACACGAGCACCATCACCACGACCATGGCTCTGTGTGCTAGCTATCAACATGTAGGCATGTCATGTTGGTGAGATAATCACACTGCTGGTGTTTTGGGCTTTAATCTGATTGATGTTATAAGATAATTATAGGCTATTATCATGAAATGAATAATACATTATCACCAATAATATTAGATTGAATGTGATTACTCTTTAGTATTAAGATTTGGATTTAGTCTGATAAGAGATTTATTTGATGTGTCACGATCGGCGTAAAGATGAGACCAAGGCGCAGCGTGAGTAGAGTTCCACATATTTTTAATAAATCAAAACTCACCAAAACAAATAAAGAACAAATGAAACGTGCTGCTACTGGTAAGCACTCAGGCAACTCAATGTAGACAAGATCCCACAACACAAACGAGGAAAATGGCTACCTAAATATGATCCCCAATCAGAGACAACGATAAACAGCTGTCTCTGATTGGGAACCATATCAGGCCAACATAGACATACAACACCCCTAGACATACAAAAACCCTAGACATAGCGTACCCACCCTAGTCACACCCTGACCTAACCAAAATATATAGAAAAACAGAGATATCTAAGGTCAGGGCGTGACATGATGTTTAATTCTATTCATTTATTTCTTAACACATGGCTTTTTTCAGTGCAGGTTCCATTTGAGCATTCAGAACCCATGACTGACTGGAACAGGAAATCAATAATGTTCAACTGGCATCATGGTGACAACGGCTCCACTGATCCACTGATTGAATATGGAGGATGGGGCTTTGAGCCTTGAACAGAACATCAATACAGAAACCATAGGAACACATGGAGGTATTAATTAATACACTGTTCATATATGTAAGTGGAACCACTGAGAAATCTTTAAGAGCTATTACAAGTAGCAAATGAGATGTTTGGGTAATCAAGACTGAACGATATTGGTATGATTGACAAATAAGTAATAGAAGTAAATGCTCTTAATTAATTATGGTTTTGAGAATCCATTTCTGCATCTCAGGGAGATTAAAGCAACACTTGGCTTTTCACAGCTCTCTCTTACAAGGTTAGGACAAAAGCTGCTACTCTCATAACAATGTTTGAATATATATTTGTTGTACCCAAATGATACATTGCATTGACCTGGAATAACTACAACCTTGCATAATCATGTTTGGGACTCTAGGCAGTAGCATATCAACTGAATACATTACTGTGGCCATAATGAAGAAGTTGCTTGGGAGATTCTCAGCATCCTTAGGTTGTGGTTACCGGTAAGCCCAAGCGAGCATGAAACATTGGAGGATTCATCATTGTATATCCTGGGGTAGAATATATGACTTGTATTTAATGTATTTGAGAGGGACTTGTTTAGACCTAAATAAAATAAATGACATGGTTGTCATTTACCTTTGAATAATATAATTGCAATATTCACCATGATAAGTAATTATTTCATAGTTTTCAATATTCATCATCATCATTTATCTAATTGGGAAACGTGATCTTTATTTGAATTTTTTTACTCAACTAAATTAGATTTACATGAACTCTGTTTCCACCACCACCCTTGCTGACTTACCTGACCCACCAATGACCAAACACTTCAGATAAGTTTAAAAATAATATATATATCACCTTCATTTAACCAGGTAGGCTAGTTGAGAACAATTTCTCATTTACAACTGCGACCTGGCCAAGATAAAGCAAAGCAGTTCGACACATACAGCAACACAGAGTAACACATGGAATAACCAAACATACAGTCAATAATACAGTAGAAAAGGTATATATACAGTGTTTACAAATGAGGTAGGATAAGGGAGGTAAGGCAATAAATAGGCCATGGTGGTGAAGTAATTACAATATCGCAATTAAACACTGGAATGGTAGATGTGCAGTAAAAGTAAAATGTTATGTGACACAGTGTCATGAGTGTTCTTTTTCAGTGGGGTTTGACAGGGGAGCAGAGTACAGTGAGATTGTCCCTTTGTCTCTCCCTGGAGAGAACCTAGCCCTGTTACATAACCTGTGTGATAATCTGACACTTAGGTCCATGCAGACGATGGATCTGTCAATAGCACTGCATGGGTGTCGGGGTGATAGCAGCATAATGCTCAATGCTGACTGACTGTTTCTCCCTCTGCCTTTACTCCAGATCCATATAGTCAAGACACAAGAGCTATAGGGATACAGCAGAGTCGACATGCTGGTGGGAGGGTTTGTCAAATCAAATCAAAGTTTATTTGTCACGTGTGCTGAATACAACAGGTGTAGTAGACCTTACAGTGAAATGCTTACTTACAGGCTCTAACCAATAGTGCAAAAAAGGTATTAGGTGAACAATAGGTAAGTAAAGAAATAAAAACAACAGTAAAAAGACAGTGAAAAATAACAGTAGCGAGGCTATAAAAGTAGTGAGGCTACATACAGACACCAGTTAGTCAGGCTGATTGAAGTAGTATGTACATGTAGATATGGTTAAAGTGACTATGCATATATGATGAACAGAGAGTAGCAGTAGCGTAAAAGAGGAGTTGGCGGGTGGTAGGTGGTGGGACACAATGCAGATAACCCGGTTAGCCAATGTGCGGGAGCACTGGTTGGTCGGACCAATTGAGGTAGTATGTACATGAATGTATAGTTAAAGTGACTATGCATATATGATAAACAGAGAGTAGCAGCAGCGTAAAAGAGGGGTTGGGGGGGAGCACACAATGCAAAACATCCGGGTAGCAATTTGATTACCTGTTCAGGAGCCTTATGGCTTGGGGGTAAAAACTGTTGAGAATCCTTTTTGTCCTAGACTTGGCATTCCGGTACCACTTGCCATGCGGAGGTAGAGAGAACAGTCTATGACTGGGGTGCCCGGGGTCTTTGACAATTTTTCCTCTGATGATTCATTAATTGTACATGTTGTTTGAGATAAGCTACAGGTTTTATAATGAGTTTTTAAAATAGTGGTTACGAAGTGCTGGAATTGTCACATAGGGTCACATAACAAGTGTAAACTCAATAAGATGTATTTTTATGTATTTAAATATACAAATTATTGTTTTGGCAGCTAGGCTGAGAATGTACTGTCCAAATGTTGAGTAGACACTGTAACACACCTTTTGTGTTATAGTAGGCTAGACATATAACATTCATAAGTAGGCTATAACATTATCTGGCTTATTACAGGTTCAACCGACAACATTACATGAGCGTATAGTTTTGACCGTTCTCGTTAGTACAACGAAACATACCAGATTCCATTGACAGCACTATTTGCGCCGAGGAAGCGCATACCCTGTAAAGCGGCACTGCGGCATCGCCATATCAATGCGCCCGGTCCCTTCTCCGGGATCCTCACGCACTGACTGGGAGAGAATAGCGCCTTTGCTTCCTTACGGGATTTATTTGTTAGTTACATTTTTCCTTTTGTTTAATCTTTTATTGACCGTTCGTATCCGAATACCAGCGACTTGCCCGGACGGTCCCCACTTGCAAGGGTTTGCATTTCTTGGTTTTGCATGACGTGTCTTGGAGAAAAAGAGGCTTGCTTTGTGTGTTAGTGAAAATAAGCGGAGAGCTGGAGCAGGAGCAGGAGAGGAAGCAGTGCCAGTCTCTGTTGTAGGCTGGACTGGCCACGGAGCGTGAGATATACTGACAGAGAGACAGACAAAAAGGACTGAAGGAAGACAGCAAGATAATGTGATAACAGCACGGAACGAGAAAAGGGAAGGCGAAAGAGCCAAAACAGCTTTTAAACGATTTACTAGAGCTATGTTGTATGCATGTCATTAGGGGAGTGTTGGCACGGGGCATCAGGTTAAAGGGATAGGGACTGGGAAATGGCTTAGGACCGTTATAAGAAAGGCTGAATTTAGCTTCTAGGGCTAAAACAAGGGAAAAACTGCAGCATAAACAAGGCTGGGATTTTTGATGGTTTAGATGCGCCCTTATTACGCACCATCCGTCCAAATAAGCCACATTTGCGAGCCATTGTAATGTGCTGATGTGCAACATTTGCCACTTGCAGTCTAGCTGGCTATTGGTATATTACAGGTTTTACTCATGCTACCTTCCATTGCAATCCTTGGACAATTACATCATTCAAAGTTGAAGATGGTGGTTGTCTATGACATGATTATTATGGTGTGTCTGGTTATGATGGAGCAGGCAAGGTGTGTTCCTACTGTCTGTCTGTGGAACGGTTCATCCAGCAGCATTGGGAGGGGGTGATGAAATTTAGAGTGGCTTGGATGAGGCTAGACTAGAGCATGCCTGTGCTGTTTGGTCTATTCAATGATGGATAGACTACCGTTTTGGTGATGTCATGTACACTTAGTATCTAAATGGGTTTTGGTATTGTAGATAGTATTCATAGAGTACAGGTTATCTGTATTGACATACAGAGCAGATTAGAAGACTGAGAATTAATGTTTGTGTTAAGGAATGATTGAGATGACAAACTGTTGAATGTGTTGTCATCTGTATGCTGTCTGAAAAGCATAGCATGTAGCATGACTAGAATGCCAATAGGTTAATCACATAGAGTAGCCTATTATGACTGAACACATTCACTTTTGACTTAGGGTGGTCCAAATTTAAGTGTTTTAAGATCAATTGTCAGTTAAGGTCTTTGTCATCACACTAGATCTAGGAGAGAGCATTGTTTGGCAGAATCCTCATCTCAAACCCCCAAGGACAGACATAATTCAATAACTAGTGTTTGGATGTTATGACCAATGTGTTTATATGGTTTACATGAGGTTATCTATTTGAAGAAATTCATTGTAATGTAAAATTGTGACGAAACATATTATAGTATAGTATATTCTAAGAATCAATTACCTTGTAGAAATATTGCATAATGAATTGGCCATTCAATAAATAGATTGAAATATGCATAATGACGAACACACACAACTGTGAAAAAAAGACATGGTATACTTAATGGAAAAGGTATTTTCACAGAAATGTACACTGAATCAGGGTTTTATGCACCTATATGGAGAGAGTGTAAATTATAGGTGGGATTGGAAGTGTTCAAAAAGGCAAGTGTCGTGGTGACTATGAAGTTTATATACATTGTCTCACCTCTGGTGAAAGCACAGTGATTTTGGAAATTGAGACATAGTAGTGTGATGATCAGGCAAGCTGGTGTTCTGTATGCAGTGAACAGAAACTGAGATTCTAACCACAGCAGGCCTATTTTTAAAAGATCCACATGTATAGGAATAGGCTTAACCAAATAGAGAAAATTCCCATACATTATACATGTAAGAATGCTGGTTTCATTAAAAGTACAGGATAGAGTAAAACCACGGGGGAGAACTATAGAGACAGTATTAGAGAAGGAGCACTTTGAAACACATAATGATCTCAGCCACATAATGATTTCAGCCTAATGATTATGCATAGTAAAATAAAAAATGACAGTATAGTGAGAAGTCTGAAGCTATATCGTAATGAAACATTCATTTATGTTGCATTATGTAGACCGTTAACAACCCCCTGTACTGTATTATAATCTTCCTACCTTGAGAGGATGGCTCATTGACCTAATGCGTTCGACATTAAGGACTGCTGCTGACTGAACATGTTGCAAATGTATGCTCTCTATCTCTTTGACTTTCAGGAGAGAGAGCTGGCTGACTGCAGCATGTGAAGAGGGAGGATTCCTTGAGGAGGATCAGGATGTGGCTTTTTACAATTGGTTCGCCATGGCAAGACATGTCCAGTGATCAGACATTCTTTTCCAGTTAAAGATTTTTCTTTTTTTTCTCTCTTTTCGAGTTGACAGTCTGGTTTCCACGTCTAACGATAATATTACCCTTTGTCTATTAGTGGATTTGATGGACGACCGTTGGGGATCTTTGCTTTGGAACCTGCTGCTGGGCTTTCAATAACTCAATGCATTCTCTACTCCAGCCTATGCCCTTTGGATATTATCTGATCGCTTACTTTTCATTGGATTTCATGCACTGAGTAACTATACGTACTACTTGTTGGATATTGTTAGGAAATATCTGTTGGTATTTCTTTCTGCTGGGAGTTCAACTGTGCCAGTGAGTGCCCTTGACAGGGGTGATTCTCTGCTCTACTAGAGGAGTCTCTAGGTGGGCTTTTCCTCTGAGGAAATGGATGGCCCTCGGTCCAGTGGGCTCCGCAAAAAGAGGAAGTCTAAGTCCGAGAGGGATCGGGGACGGAGATCAAATGGGACAAGGAACAATAACCATGTGAGGGGGGGCTCTGTGGGGCTCCGCTTCTCCTCAGATTCGGAGAGGGAGGAAAGAGTCAGGAACCCCTTTTCTTCCCGTCCGAAGCCCCCCAGGAGAAAGAGAAAGGAGTCTACATCTGCTGAGGAGGACATCATAGATGGCTTTTCTATCTCTGGTTTCATGACGCTGGAGGCGCTGGATGTAAGTAACTCCAGGCTGATGTTACTACTTCTTCTACTTTGACCTGGGGGGGGGGGGTTGCTTCGATGTGTGATTTTAGCATTTCCTCTCTGTGTTTTGCCATCTCTTCTAGATTTGGCTGTAAGGGTGTTTTCACACGTAGTCCTCTTTAAAATTACCGATCTTAGTCCTCTTTAAAAAAGCAAAAAACTCAGTTCTCTTTGCATTCACACTGTTGCCAGTTCACTTCACCTTTTTTGAGGTCAGAGTTCTCTTTGCAATCACATTACTATGTTTAGAAAAGAACCAAGATATTTTTACAACATTCACTCAATGCACTCTGGGTAAAAGTACAGGACAAAGCCATTCCATCAGAACGCGTTATCGGACAGCTAGATATACCTACTTACGTTTTGGAAGCTAATAGATTGCATTTAGTTAAAAGATTACACATAATTATTGTAATCAGAAGATAATATTAACATGTAAATATAATTGGTAACAGATTAAATACCAGTAGAGTAAATGCAGATTAAATAATGCTGTAGTCTTCATTAAAAATGGTATTCCCTTTAAGATCTAGAATTAATTTTGTACCTTATGTTGTGATTCTCACCAAATATGTTGTCTTCTCACACTATTCAAACCCCACAATGGAATATGAAGCTCTCTTAGCCTATAGATCAACATATAGCAAACAAATAATCTGAACATCGTGTCAGTACAAAACTCCACACATATTTTGGAATTTCTGTGCATCCTTGACATTCACTAATCAAAATCCAAAAACAGCACGTTTTTTCTGCGAAACTGCACATCATCCTCTATCTCCAATGTGCAGTGGTAGAAAAATTACCCAACTGTCATACTTAAGTAAAAGTAAAGATACCTTAACAGAAAATGACTCAAGTAAGTCTACTTGAGTAAAAGTCTGAAACGATTTGGTTTAAAAAGTTAAAGTATAAATCATTTCAAATTCCATTTATTAAGCAAACCAGATGGCACCATTTTCTTGTTTTTTTAATTTACTGAAAGCCAGGGGCACACTCCAACACTCAGACATAATTTACAAACAAAGCATGTGTGTTTAGTGAGTCCGTCAGATCAGAGGCAGTAGGAATGACCAGGGATGTTCATTTGATAAGTGCGTGAATTTGACTATTTTCCTGTCCTGCTAAGCATTCAAAATGTAACGAGTACTTTTGGGTGTCAAGGAAAATGTATGGAGTAAAAAGTACAATATTTTCTTAAGGAATGTAGTGAAGTAAAAGGAGTCCAAAATATAAATAGTAAAATAAAGTACCAATACCCCAAAAAACGACTTAAGTAGTACTTTACAGTATTTTTACTTAAGTACTTTACACCACTGCCAATGTGAAGGTGTTATGGCAGGGGAAATGGTGTTGCAGTAGTCTAGTGTGTGGTGCAGGAATAATGGCAAGCAAACCTGGGGAGCTTTGTGTTCACATTGCCCTTAAAAAGGGAACTAGACCGCGGAATTCAAGTGAACCGAACTCAGATCAGTTCGGTTCCCTTAAGGGGGCTCTTCTAAGGAGTCTGAGTTCCTTTGGAGTGTTCACACTCAACAAAAAATTAAGTGAACTGCACTGAGTTCACAAAAATTGGCTGAAATGGACCAAGTGTGAAATCACCCTTAATCTCTTGACACTATGCGAAGAGAGGGTTGTTATTGTCTCCAGCCCAAATTGCTGTATCTGTATTGCTGGGCTGGCCTTGCACTTGGCTGAGCTCTAGCCTGCATATTTCTGTTGTGAGCTGGATTCCAACAGATGTGACGATTCAGCCAAAACGAGACAATTCAGCCAAAGATCTATATCTCTGTCACAGAGCTTGTGTTGTTGAGCAGTATTTTGGATTTGTTTTTATAAGAATGTGCCAGACAAAGGCTTACAGTAGGAGGAATGGCTTCCAGAGGTTCTAAAATGTTTCAGAATCCAGAACAGGCCAGTAGTGGATCTCATGATTATTTATTTGCCTTATTGTCTGTGGAATAAGCTCCTCACATGTACAACAGTATGTATAGCCTAATTAGGAATGTATTAATCATTCATTTCATTCCACTTGTTTGAACTTACATCACGTATTCCAAGTCAAACTTTATTTGTCACATGCGCCGAATACAACAAGGGTAGACCTTACTGTGAAATGCTTACTTAAAAGCCCTTAACCAACAGTGCAGTTCAAATGAACTGAAGTAAAAAATAATAAAAAGTAGCACAATAACATAACAATAACGAGGCTATATACAGGAGGAACCGGTACCGAGTCAGTGTGTGGGGGTACAGGTTAGTTTGTAATTTGTACATGTAGGTAGGGGTGAAGTGACTGCATATATAATAAACAGTGAGTAATAGCAGTGTACAAAACAAACGGGGGGGGGGGGGTCACTGTAATAGTCCGGTGGCCATTTGATTAATTGTTCAGCAGTCTTATGGCTTGGGGGTAGAAGCTCTTAAGGAGCCTTTTGGTCCTAGACTTGGTGCTCCGGTACCGCTTGCCGTGCGGTAGTAGAGAAAACAGCCTGTGACTTGGGTGACTGGAGTCTCTGACAATTTTATGGGCTTTCCTCTGGCACCGTCTATTATATAGGTCCTGGCTTGCAGGAAGCTTGGCCTCAGGGATGTACTGGGCCGCACGCACTACCCTCTGTAGCCCCTTATGGTCATATGCCGAGCAGTTGCCATACCAGGCGGTGATGCAACCGATCAGGATGCTCTCGAATGTGCAGTTGTATAACCTTTTGAGGATCTGGGGACTGATGCCAAATATTTTCAGTCTCCTGAGGGGTAAAAGGTTTTGTCATGCCCTCTTCACGACATTCTTGGTGTGTTTGGACCTTGATATTTCGTTGGTGATGTGGACATCAAGGAAGTTGAAATTCTCGAAACGCTCCACTACAGCCACGTTGATGTTAATGGGGGCCTGTTCGGCCCGCCTTTTCCTGTAGTCCATGATCAGCTCCTTTGTCTTGCTCACATTGAGGGAGAGGTTGTTGTCCTGGCACCACACTGCCAGTTCTCTGACCTCCTCCCAAAAGGCTGTCTCATTGTTGTCGGTGATCAGGCCTACCACTGTTGTGTCATCAGCAAACTTAATAATGGTGTTGGAGTCGTGCAAAGCCACACATTCGTGGGTGAACAGGGAGTACAGCAGAGTACTGAGGAGGAGTCAGTGTGGAGGAGGGGACTAAGTACACACCCTTGAGGGGCCCCAGTTTTGAGGATCAGCGTGGCAGACATGATGTTGGCTACCCTTACCACCTGGGGGTGGCCTGTCAGGAAGTCCAGGATCCAGTTGCAGAGGGAGGTATTTAGTCCCCGGGTTCTTAGCTTAGTGATGAGCTGTGTGGGCACTATAGGGTTGAACGCTGAGCTGTAGTCAATGAACAGCATTCTCACATAGGTGTTCCTTTTGTCCAGGTGGGAAAGGGCAGTGTGGAGTGCGATTGAGATTGCATCATCTGTGGATCTGTTGGGGCGGTATGCAAATTAGAGTGTTTCTAGGGTATCCGGGAGGATGCTGTTGATGTGAGCCATGACCAGCCTTTCAAATAACTTCATGGCTACCGGGCGGTAATCATTTAGGCAGGTTACCCTCGCTTCCTTGGGCACAGGGACTATGGTGGTCTGCTTGAAACATATAGGTATTACAGACTCAGTCAGGGAGAGGTTGAAAATGTCAGTGAAGACTCTTGCCAGTTGGTCCGCGCATGCTTTCAGTACACGTCCTGAGAATCCATCTGGCCCCGCGGCTTTGTGAATGTTGACCTGTTTAAAGGTCTTGCTCACGTCGGCTACAGAGAGCATTATCACACAGTCATCCAGAACAGCTGGTGCTCTCGTGCATGCTTCAGTGTTGCTTACCTCGAAGCGAGCATAAAAGCCATTTAGCTCATCAGGTAGGCTCGTGTCACTGGGCAGCTCGCGTCTGGGTTTCCCTTTGTAGTCCGTAATAGTTTTCAAGCCCTGCCACATCCGACAAGTGTCCGAGCCGGTGTAGTAGGATTCAATCTTAATCCTGTATTGACGCGTTGCTTGTTTGATGGTTCGTCTGAGGGCATAGTGGGATTTCTTATAAGCGTTTACGATTTGTGTCCCACTCCTTGAAAGCGGCAGCTCTAGCCTTTAGCTCGATGATGATGTTGCCTGTAATCCATGGCTTCTGGATGGGATATGTACGTATGGTCACTGTGGGGATGATGTCGTCGATGCAGTTATTGATGAAGCCGATGACTGAGGTGGTATACTCCTCAATGCCATTGGATGAATCCCGTAACATATTCCAGTCTGTGCTAGCAAAACAGTCCTGTAGCGTAGCATCCGCGTCATCTGACCACTTCCGTATTGAGCGAGTCACTGGTACCTTCTGCTTTAGTTTTTTCTTGTAAGCAGGAATCAGGAGGATAGATGGTCAGATATTCCAAATTGAGGGCGGGGGAGAGCTTTTTATGCATCTCTGTGTGTGAAGTAAAGGTGGTCTAGAGTTTTTTTTCCCTCTGGTTGAACACGTGACATGCTGGTGAAAATTTAGTAAAATGGATTTAAGTTTGCCTGCATTAAAGTCCCCGGCCACTAGGATCGCCACTTCTGGATGAGCATTTTCTTGTTTACTTATGGCCTTATAGAGTTGGTTGAGTGTGGTGTTCAGACCATCGGTCTGTGGTGGTAAATAGACGGCTGCGAATAATATAGATCAGAACTCTCTTGGTAGATAGTGTGGTCTACAACTTATCATAAGGTACTCTACCTCAGGCAAGCAATACCTTGAGACTTCTTTAATATTAGACATCGCGCACCAGCTGTTACTGACAAAAAGACACACACCCCCACCCCTCGTCTTACCAGACATAGCATCTCTGTTCTGCCTGTGCATGGAAAATCCTACCAGCTCTATATTTTCTGTGTCCTCATTCAGCCACGACTCAATGAAATATAAGATATTACAGTTCTTAATGTCCCGTTGGTAGGGTAATTGTAGGTCATCCAATTATTGCATGTTAGCAAGAAGAACGGAAGGCAGTGGGAGTTTACTCGCTCTTCTACGGATTCTCACTTCTACGGATTCTCAGTTGGCAGCCCGATCTGCTTCCTCTTTTCCTCCGTCTTTTCTTCGCGCAAATGACGGGGATTTGAGCTTATTCCCGGGAGAGCAGTATATTCTTCTCGTCGGACTCGCTAAAGGAAAAAGGGTTTTCCAGTTCGTGGTGAGTAATCACTGTTCTGATGTCCAGCAGTTATATTCGGTCATAAGTGACGGTAACAACAACATTATGTACGAAATAAGTAAAATAATAAGTTACAAACAATGCAAAAAAACGAACAAAATAGCTCAATTGGTTAGGGGCGTGTCAAACTTTACCAATGCTCTTCGCCGCCATCTTATTACAATGTTAACTACAGTTGAAGTCGGAAGTTTACATATACTTAGGTTGGAATCATTAAAATGTGTTTTTCAACCACTCCACAAATTTCTTGTTAACAAACTATAGTTTTGGCAAGTCGGTTAGGACATTTACTTTGTGTATGACACAAGTAATTTTTCCAACAATTGTTTACAGACAGATTATTTCACTTATAATTCACTGTATCGGGCCTCCCGGGTGGCGCAGTGGTCTAGGGCACTGCATCGCAGCGCAAGCTGCGCCACCAGAGTCTCTGGGTTCGCGCCCAGGCTCTGTCGCAGCCAGCCGCGACCGGGAGGTCCGGGTTAGGGAGGGTTTGGCCGGTAGGGATATCCTTGTCTCATCGCGCTCCAGCGACTCCTGTGGCGGGCCGGGCGCAGCGCGCGCTAACCAAGGGGGCCAGGTGGCGGGCCGGGCGCAGTGCGCGCTAACCAAGGGGGCCAGGTGCACGGTGTTTCCTCCGACACATTGGTGCGGCTGGCTTCCGGGTTGGAGGCGCGCTGTGTTAAGAAGCAGTGCGGCTTGGTTGGGTTGTGCTTCGGACGCATGGCTTTCGACCTTCGTCTCTCCCGAGCCCGTACGGGAGTTGTAGCGATGAGACAAGATAGTAATTACTAGCGATTGGATACCACGAAAATTGGGAAGAAAAGGCGGTAAAATTTAAAAAATAAAACAATTTTAATAAAAAAAAAAAAAAAAAAATCGCTGTATCACAATTCCAGTTGGTCAGAAGTTAACATACACTAAGTTAACTGTGCCTTTATTTTTCTGGAAAATGCCAGAAAATTATGTCATGGCTTTAGAAGCCTCTGATTGGTTAATTGACGTATTTTGAGTCAATTGGAGGTGTACCTGTGGATGTATTTCAAAGCCTACCTTCAACCTCAGTGCCTCTTTGCTTGACATCATGGGAAAATCAAAATAAATCAGCTAAGACCTCTGAAAAGAAATTGTAGACCTCCACAAGTCTGGTTCATCCCTGGTTCATCCTTGGGAGCAATTTCCAAACGCCTGAAGGTACCACGATCATCTGTACAAACAATAGTACGCAAGTATAAACACCATGGGACCACGCAGCTGTTATACCGCTCAGGAAGGAGACGTATTCTGTCTCCTAGAGATGAACGTACTTTGGTGCGAAAAGTGCAAATCAATCCCAGAACAACAGCAAAGGACCTTGTGAAGATGCATGAGGAAACAGGTACAAAAGTATCTATATCCACAGTTAAACAAGTCCTATATCGACATAACCTGAAAGGCCGCTCAGAAAGGAAGAAGCCACTGCTCCAAAACCGCCATAAAAAAGCCAGACTACGGTTTGCAACTGCACATAGGGACAAAGATCGTACTTTTAGAAGAAATGTCCTCTGGTCTGATGAAACAAAAATGGAACTGTTTGGCCATAATGACCATCGTTATGTTTGGAGGAAAAAGGGGGATGCTTGCAAGCCGAAGAACACCATCCCAACCGTGAAGCACGGGGGTGGCAGCATCATGTTGTGGGGGTGCTTTGCTGCAGGAGGGACTGGTTCACCTCACAAAATAGATGGCATCATGAAGAACACAAATTATGTGGATATATTGAAGCAACATTTCAAGATGTTCATCTCGCAAATGGGTCTTCCAAATGGACAATGACCCCAAGCATACTTCCAAAGTTGTGGTAAAATGTCTTAACGACAACAAAGTCTAGGTATTGGAGTGGCCATCACAAAGCCCTGACCTCAATCCTATAGAAGATTTGTGGGTGAACTGAAAACGTGTGCGAGCAAGGAGGCCTACAAACCTGACTCAGTTACACCAGCTCTGTCAGGAGGAATGGGCCAAAATTCACCCAACTTATTGTGGGAAGCGTGTGGAAGGCTACCCAAAATGTTCGACCCAAGTTAAACAATTGAAGGCAATGCTACCAAATAATAATTGAGTGTATGTAAACTTCTGACCCACTGGGAATGTGATGAAATAAAATAAAATAAAGCTGAAATAAATAATTCTCTCTACTATTATTCTGACATTTCACATTCTTAAAATAACGTGGTGATCCTGACTGATCTAAGACGGAATTTAAATGTCAGGAATTGTGAAAAACTGAGTTTAAATGTATTTGTCTAAGGTGTATGTAAACTTCCGACTTCAACTGTATGTCACCAAATATACACTGCTCAAAAAAATAAAGGGAACACTAAAATAACACATCCTAGATCTGAATGAATGAAATATTCTTATTAAATACTTTTTTCTTTACATAGTTGAATGTGCTGACAACAAAATCACACAAAAATTATCAATGGAAATCAAATTTATCAACCCATGGAGGTCTGGATTTGTAGTCACACTCAAAATTAAAGTGGAAAACCACATTACAGGCTGATCCAACTTTGATGTAATGTCCTTAAAACAAGTCAAAATGAGGCTCAGTAGTGTGTGTGGCCTCCACGTGCCTGTATGACCTCCCTACAACGCCTGGGCATGCTCCTGATGAGGTGGCGGATGGTCTCCTGAGGGATCTCCTCCCAGACCTGGACTAAAGCATCCGCCAACTCCTGGACAGTCTGTGGTGCAACGTGGCGTTGGTGGATGGAGCGAGACACGATGTCCCAGATGTGCTCAATTGGATTCAGGTCTGGGGAACGGGTGGGCCAGTCCATAGCATCAATGCCTTCCTCTTGCAGGAACTGCTGACACACTCCAGCCACATGAGGTCTAGCATTGTCTTGCATTAGGAGGAACCCATGGCCAACCGCACCAGCATATGGTCTCACAAGGGGTCTGAGGATCTCATCTCGGTACCTAATGGCAGTCAGGCTACCTCTGGCGAGCACATGGAGGGCTGTGCGGCCCCCCAAAGAAATGCCACCGCACACCATGACTGACCCACCGCCAAACCGGTCATGCTGGAGGATGTTGCAGGCAGCAGAACGTTCTCCACGGCGTCTCCAGACTCTGTCACGTCTGTCACATGTGCTCATTGTGAACCTGCTTTCATCTGTGAAGAGCACAGGGCGCCAGTGGCGAATTTGCCAATCTTGGTGTTCTCTGGCAAATGCCAAACGTCCTGCACGGTGTTGGGCTGTAAGCACAACCCCCACCTGTGGACGTCGGGCCCTCATACCACCCTCATGGAGTCTGTTTCTGACCGTTTGAGCAGACACATGCACATTTGTGGCCTGCTGGAGTTCATTTTGCAGGGCTCTGGCTTTGCTCCACCTGCTCCTCCTTGCACAAAGGCGGAGGTAGCGGTCCTGCTGCTGGTTTGTTGCCCTCCTACGGCCTCCTCCACGTCTCCTGATGTACTGGCCTGTCTCCTGGTAGCGCCTCCATGCTCTGGACACTACGCTGACAGACACAGCAAACCTTCTTGCCACAGCTCGCATTGATGTGCCATCCTGGATGAGCTGCACTACCTGAGCCACTTGTGTGGGTTGTAGACTCCGTCTCATGCTACCACTAGAGTGAAAGCACCGCCAGCATTCAAAAGTGACCAAAACATCAGCCAGGAAGCATAGGAACTGAGAAGTGGTCTGTGGTCACCACCTGCAGAACCACTCCTTTATTGGGGGTGTCTTGCTAATTGCCTATAATTTCCACCTTATGTGTATTCCATTTGCACAACAGCATGTGAAATGTATTGTCAATCAGTGTTGCTTCCTAAGTGGACAGTTTGCTTTCACAGAAGTGTGATTGACTTGGAGTTACATTGTGTTGTTTAAGTGTTCCCTTTATTTTTTTGAGTAGTGTATATTACATTATATCATCACTGTAGGCCTATACTTGTGTTGTGACTTGTGAGCCTTAATTCATGGATTCCTTTCCTACTACTCCTCTGCAGTATGTTTTTCCAACAAAATCTTTGTGCTTTGTTGTGTAAATCTAAACCTATACATACATTACAACAACATTAGCTTTCCTAACAGGTTAGATACTTGTATGAAGTAGGCTGTAAGAACCAAGTGGGCAAAACCTGCTTTAACCCTTTTAGGTTCTAGATAGCACCTTTTTTCCCAAGAGTGTACTGTATAAAGTTTTGCAGAGGATGAAGTTGGATATTGAAAACATTGTTCATTACATTTCTGTTTCCATAGTCACCAATTTCAGTTAATCTGCAACATATTATTTCTTACCTTTTAAAATAGATCAAGCAATTGCAAAACAAATCTACATAACAATTTTTTTGCACATCTGCATACATTTGTTTAATAATTCACCCCCAGACATTACATGCATAGAAAGACTAGGACACAGAGTATAAGTACATTACATGCATAGAAAGACTAGGACACAGAGTATAAGCCCCTTGTTTGTTTGTTTGTTTTATTAATGCAAGGATTCTTGGAAAAGCGGGACAATCGCTACTATTTTAAAATGATTTGTCTTAATATTAACAACATTTGACGTATATATTTTGATAGACCAAAGCATCAGCTATCGGACCATTTGAAGAGTGATTAGAAAAGAACAGAGATAAGACAAAGCGACTGAAGGAGGGTATTTTCTCTCATTATCACAGACTTTGTGAATCGTCGGAGAGGATACCATTTTCTTGTGTCCTTAAGCGCCACAGGGTAGTATGCTGACAACTGACACCTCTCCTTTACACCTTCTCAGGTCCGCCTCACACTTGCTCCGCATCTGGGTAGCACTGTCAGCATCATCCTCCATAAGGGCCCTCTTGAAGAGTTCTGTGATGGGTCAGATCTGCAGTGAACAGAATCAGCACATACGATTTTATCAATTTGAGATTGAAAAAGAACTAGAAAAGGAGGACATTCCTGAATACATTTTGTGGGCTAAGCTGGCTAAAAGTATTTCCATGGTACTAGTTGAAGAGTTTTGTGGCAGTTATAGAGACGTCTTAAAATACGAGCAACTTGCTCATATACATACTTTGCGTCGTCCTCCACCACGGCGGTCAGGGGCATATTTGAGGACTTTCCTCAGGGCCCCAACACATCAACCTCCTGAGTTGTCTGGCTTTTCATGACACTCCAGATACTCAACTAGTCTAAAGAAGGCCAGTTTTATTGTTTCTTTAATCAGGACAACAGTTTTCAGCTGTGCTAACATACTTGCAAAAGGGTTTTCTAATGATCAATTAGCCTTTTAAAATGCTAAAATCTGATTAGCTAACACAACGTGCCACTGGAAAACAGCAGGGATGGTTGCTGACAATGGGTCTCTGTACGCCTATGTAGATATTCCATAAAAAATGTGCCATTTCCAGCTACAACAGTCATTTACAACATTAACAATGTCTACACTGTATTTCTAATCAATTTGATGTTATTTTAATGGACAAAAAATTTGCATTTCTTTCAAAAACAAGGACATTTCTAAGTGACCCCAAACTTTTGAACGGTAGTGTATGTTGTAGCTTAGAACCTATTTCACATCATCTGAAGGGGTTTGTGTTGTGCCCGCCATCGGTTGAGACACTGCATACTCTTAAATACAGGGTGGGTGTCATGTTTTGGCTGATAAATGTACTAAAATGGGAATACAATTGAAATGTCAACCTTCATATTGTACCACAAAGATGGATGGAGGTCCACACATCAGAGAATGTTGACTTGAATGGGATTGTCAATTGTTTTAAATTATGCTGTCAATCTTTCATAGGAAACCTATTGAAGTAATTGAGATATATAGATAATAGAATACACATTCCCATTTGTTGTCATTCGACGGTGTGTGTACCGGCGGCCATTTTTGTGGTAGTATTCTGTAGTAAAAAGTTCAACTAAATTTCAATGGTGTTCCAGCTAAATTGCGGTGGTTTGAAGGGATAGGTAAATTCTATGATTTGAAATGACACCCACCCTCTATTCAAGAGTATGCTGTGTATCAACTGATGGTGGCACAACATAAACACCTCAAATTATGTAAATTATGGTCTAATATGCAACATATGCAAAAATGTTTTTGGGGGGAGTTTACATGTTTTAAGATAATTAACGTTAAAGGCTAAAAAAATAAAACCATTTAGTCTGACAACCCTTTGTGAAAGCTTTAAATTATATCAAACTCAACCGTTAATCTTTTCCAATGATGAAGACATGGATGTCTCATGGTAGGGTGAGGTATGCAAAATATGTCAACTTTGAGCACCTCTATCTCCTGAATGTTTTGGCATTTTGATCTAAAATGCCACTTTCTGACCACTACCATGGGAAAAGGCGCAACGCTCCCTCACCATTAAAAATGCATTGTTTTATTTAAGCATGGTAAAAAGATTAAAGTTTCCGCTTTCAATGGGCTTCATCAGAATCTTTTCCTTTTTCAATGATTACATTTTTTGGGTGCACCTTGACTCACGTTGGTTGAGCGCTCTCCACTTCTTCCACTTCTCCCATGGGCAAATATGTATGGTGTTTTATGTTCAAATCAAAAGGGGTGCGGTCAAAAAGTGATTGAAATCAAATGGAACGACCCGATAGCGTTGCACTCTTTCTCCAGTGGGCTTTGTATAAGTGCAGGGTAAATAATTTGTCTACACAGGAGAGACATTACTGATAGTATTCTACCTTAATACTTTACTGGAGAAGTTACTTCTCAATACCACTCAGTCACTATGTATCCCCACAGTTCCCCATTCATTCTTTGTTGTGTCGGTGCATAGCCTACATTCCCTACAGAGTCATGTTTTTCTCCCCACACAAAAGCCTTTTTGGTTTCAATTTGAGAGGGAATTGCACAGCATCAATATGCAAAGGCAGCTCTCTAGTCTCAAATGCTTTCAGAAAGGTGTTCTGTTCTCATTCATTGAACCAGACCATTGAAATCAAGATGTTCCACCTGCACATACAGCTGCAGCAGCTGTCCTTTACAAGTGAACTATCTGAGGCAGGCGTAAGGCGTTCTATTAAGCCTGCTGCCTCGTGCCTATTGAGAGAGGAAAAGGGAGGAGGCTTGAGCTAGCAGTTGTGTATAACAACGAACACTCAGAGATAGAGCTTAATCATTTCATAATTTCTCAAAAACCCTGATCCCACTGCACTAAACTGCAGTGTAATCGTTCCCTTCTCTTCTTTCCCCACCCCAATTCAATATTACTCAATGACTGCACCGCCAACTGACGCTGTAAAACCACATTACTTGTTCATTGTGTTGTAGGCTTTTCATCCGAACACACACGCTAAGCTTCATTTGGTCAAGACCAATAGGCCCTGTACAATCAAAGGAAATCGATTGTGAGGTGAAATTCACAGCCCTTTCTCTCAATGAAGACTTTGGGCTAATGTCCTTCTCCAGCGCCTCATTTGAGTTTTCCCATTTAGCACAGAGTATTATTGTAAGGGGTAAAAAGCAATCAGTGTAACCTATAGTACTGAATAATTGAAGGAGAATATATACTGAACAAAAATATAAACAACATCCCAATGCTGGATAATCAACAATTTATAAGCAACAATTTCAACTATTTTACTGAGTTACAGTTCATGTAAGGAAATCAGTCAATTGAAATAAATGAATTAGGCCCTAATCTATGGATTTCACATGACTGGGAATACAGATATGCATCTGTTGGACACAGATACCTTAAAAAAAGGTAGGGGCCTGGATCAGAAAACCAGTCAGTGTCTGGTGTGACCACCATTTGCCTCATGCAGCGTGACACATCTCCTTCGCATAGAGTTGATCAGGCTGTTGATTGTGACCTGGGAAATGTTGTCCCACTCCTCATCAATGGCTCTGCGAAGTTACTGGATATTGGCGGGAACTGGAACACGCTCTGGATTGACGTGTACGTCAGCATCTCAAACATGCTTAATGGATGACATGCCTGGTGAGTATGCAGGCCACTAGGAACTGAGACATTTTCAGCTTCCAGTTATTGTGACATGGGGTTGTGCATTATCATGCTGAAACATGAGGTGATGGTGGCGGATGAATGGCACGACAATGGGCCTCAGAATTTCGTCACGGTATCTCTGTGAATTCAAATTGCCATCGATTAAAATGGAATTGTGTTAATTTGTTGTCCATAGCTTATGTTTGCCCATCAGTAAACCGCTCATCCACACGACGCCATACACGTGATCTGCGGTTGTGAGGCCAGTAGGACGTACTGCCAAATTCTCTAAAACAATGTTGGAGAAGGCTTAGAGAAATGAACAATAAATGATATGGCAACAGCTCTGGTGAACATTCCTTCTGTCAGCATGCCAATTGCACGCTTCCTCAACTTGACATCTGTGACATTGTGTTGTGTGACAAAACGGCACATTTTAGAGTGGCCTTTTATTGTCCCCAGCACAAGGTGCACCCGTGTAATGATCATGCTGTTTAATCAGCTTCTTGATATGCCACACCTGTCAGGTGGATGGATTATCTTGGCAAAGGAGAACTGACAGGGATATAAACACATTTGTGCACACAATTTGAGAGAAATAAGCTTTTTGCGCGTATAGACAATTTTTAGGATCTTTTATTTCAGCTCATGAAACATGGGACCAACACTTTATACATGTTGCATTTATATTTTTGGTCAGTGTATATGCTCATGCTCTTTTTCAGTTATGTGTCATTGAAATCAGAACATGTGGCTATAGGTCTAGCATGGAATTTATTTTATACTTGCTTGATTGAGTAGAAAACAATGTCAATGGAATCAGCATTTAGTTTAGCAAGAGACCTATCGCTTTCCCGTTGGGGTTTTACACGTTCAATTATCTTCAAAGCCATCACTCACTGTGCTGTTGCAACAAATACTGCCAAGTCCCTGTGAGCTGATTACTACTTTATAACTCTTAGTTTTTTTTACGCACACAAAATGCCAAACATTTCTCCTGAAAGACTTGAGGGTCAGAATAACTCCAGTGACTTGGTACTGCTTGAGCATTTACAGGTGGCAGGACAGTGGGGATCAGGATGCTCATGTTCATGCAGTGGACTCAAGGCAGTAGGCTGTGATACTATTGTCACTACTGGTGAGTGAGCTCTCTCCATCAGATTGGTGTGTGTTGTGAATGGCATAGTTTATTGACATGTTGTATACAGTACTTGTAACTTACTCAATATTACAGAACTGTTTTAAGGTCAACAACAAACTGTGAAAGGCTCAAATGGAAAATACGATATTATGATTAACATATTATTAAGAGGTTTTAATGGCTATTGACATTTACGGAAAGCTTAGAATAGATGGATCTCAATCTCCTGTTGAGAGGAATGGATTGAGATACTCATGGCAACAAACAGGCATCCCCACTTATCTCAAATGTAGCCTATAAGATGAATGGTGTATTTAAGTATAACTGTCTGGCTTCCAGAATTCAAACAATGGATTTTCCTAGAAACTGTTGTCTCAGAGCTGGTGTCTGATAGAGGGTCTGAGAGAGAGCAGGTATGGGGGAAATTGTTTAGCACTTCATTGTGGAGAAGAATGTGAAAATGAATGTATCGACATTGGTTGGTTGGTTGGTCTGCTGTGTTTCTACAGAAACGTCAATTCCAAGAATGAAGACACACAAGTATCAAGCGAGCTTACAATGTATATTGTGTTTGAGTGGATGGATGCAGCTGCTAGTTTCAAAGAGAAAAAGTCTTGAGAGATGCTGTCAACACGCCCGTGTCTTCTTGTACTTGACGATGGCACGCTGCCAGATATGTCCCTCTTGTGACAATTACCACTTTTTCAAGCCTTCAATTAATTTGCCACCTTCCTAAGCTGCATTTTTCTCTCCTTGCAGTTACGACAGATATTCCTTTAGCTGCATTTTTAACCTGTCACAGAATGATGTATGATATATATTAACCCTTTACACTTGTGGGAATTTGCCTCTATGGATAGGGTTAAATGTTTCTTACAGAAGAAATATGAAATGCATATGTATAACCATGGTAGCAATTGAAAGGGAACAGTTTGAAGATAGTGGGAAAATGATTAGACCAAAGGTGAGGACACAACAGTTCACCTGACACACGACTGAATCCAAACATTACACAATTTACTTTTGTTGATAACGTAATCTGAAAATACTCTGGATACATTTGGTAACACCAAAATAATATTCCTGGAAAATGTATGCTAACTTGAAAATAAGATTTTGTTTTTTACAAGGGTTTGAGTGAGTGGACTAACCTCTGCAAAGTGTGCATAGTTCCTAAGTAATTTCAATGCACTTTTATGACTGTGGCGTTGAGGAACTAGAGCAAGTGTAACCGTGAAATGGCTAGCTAGTTAGCGGGGTGCGCGCTAATAGCGTTTCAATCGGTGACGTCACTCGCTCTGAGACCTTGAAGTAGTTGGTCCCCTTGCTCTGCAAGGGCTTTTGTGGAGAGATGGGTAACAATGCTTCGAGGGTGGCTGTTGTCTATGTGTGCAGAGATCCCTGGTTCGAGGAGAGATCCCTGGTTCGAGGTAGGGGCGAGGAAAGGGACGGAAGCTATACTGTTACATTGCAATGTAGGTAGCAGAGAGAACAGTCCATGACTAGGGTGGCTGGAGTCATTGACAATTTTTAGGGCCTTCCTCTGACACCGCCTGGTATAGAGGTCCTGGATGGCAGGAAGCTTGGCCCCAGTGATGTACTGGGCCGTACGCACTACCCTCTGTAGTGCCTTGTGGTCGGAGGCCGAGCAGTTGCCATACCAAGGAGTGATGCAACCCGTCAGGATGCTCTCGATGGTGCAGCTGTAGAACCTTTTGAGGATGTGAGGACCCATGCCAAATCTTTTCAGGTCTCCTGAGGGGGAATAGGTTTTGTCGTGCCCTCATCACGACGGTCTTGGTATGCTTGGACCATGTTAGTTTGTTGGTGATGTGAACGCCAAGGAACTTGAAGCTCTCAACCTGCTCCACTACAGCTCCGTTGATGAGAATGGGGGTGTGCTCGGTCCTCCTTTTCCTGTAGTCCACAATCATCTCCTTTGTCTTGATCACGTTGAGGGAGAGGTTGTTGTCCTTGCACCACATGGTCAGGTCTCCTCCCTATAGGCTGTCTCGTCGTTGTCGTAATCAGGCCTACCACTGTTGTCATCGACAAACTTAATGATGGTGTTGGAGTCGTGCCTGGCCGTGCAGTCATGAGTAAACAGGGAGTACAGGAGGGGACTGAGCACGCACCCCTGAGGGACCCTCGTGTTGAGGATCAGCGTGGCGGATGTGTTGTTACCTACCCTTACCACCTGGGGGTAGCCTGTCAGGATGTCCAGGATCCAGTTGCAGAGGGAGGTGTTTAGTCCCAGGGTCCTTAGCCTAGTGATGAGCTTTGAGGGCACTATGGTGTTGAACGCTGAGCTGTAGTCAATGAAGAGCATTCTCACATAGGTGTTCCTTTTGTCCAAGTGTGAAAGGGCAGAGTGGAGTGCAAAAGAGATTGCATCATCTGTGGATCTTTTGGGGCAGTATGCAAATTGGAGTGGGTCTAGGGTTTCTGGGATAATAGGGTTGATGTGAGCAATGACCAGCCTTTCAAAGCACTTTGTGGTTACAGACGTGAGTGCTACGGACCGGTAGTCATTTAGGCAGGTTACCTTAGTGTTGAGGGAGGAGGATGTCTTCCCTGTAACGCACAGCGTTGAGATTGCCTGCAATGACAACAAGCTCAGTCCGATGATGCTGTGACACACCGCCCCAGACCATGACGGACCCTCCACCTCCAAATCGATCCCTCTCCAGAGTACAGGCCTCGGTGTAACGCTCATTCTTTCGACGATAAACGCGAATCCGACCATCACCCCTGGTGAGACAAAACCGTGACTCGTCAGTGAAGAGCACTTTTTGCTAGTCCTGTCTGGTCCAGCGACGGTGGGTTTGTGCCCATAGGTGACGTTGTTGCCAGTGATGTCTGGTGAGGACCTGCCTTACAACAGGCCTACAAGCCCTCAGTCCATCCTCTCTCAGCCTATATGCGGACAGTCTGAGCACTGATGGAGGGATTGTGCATTCCTAGTGTAACTCGGGCAGTTATTGTTGCCATCATGTACTTATCCCGCAGGTGTGATGTTCGGATGTACCGATCCTGTGCAGGTGTTGTTACATGTGGTCTGCCACTGCGAGGACGATGAGCTGTCTGTCCTGTCTCCCTGTAGCACTTTCTTAGGCGTCTCACAGTATGGACATTGCAATTTATTGCCCTGACCACATCTGCAGTCCTCATGCCTCCTTGCAGCATGCCTAAGGCACGTTCACGCAGATGAGCAGGGACCCTGGGCATCTTTCTCTTGGTGTTTTTTGGAGTCAGTAGAAAGGTCTCTTTTAGTGTCATACATTTTCATAACTGTGACCTTAATTGCCTACCTTCTGTAAGCTGTTAGTGTCTTAACGACCGTTCCACAGGTGCATGTTCATTAATTGTTTATGGTTCATTGAACAAGCATGGGAAACAGTGTTTAAACCCTATACAATGAAGATCTGTGAAGTTATTTGTATTTTACGAATTATCTTTGAAAGACAGGGTCCTGAAAAAGCTGAGTTTAGTATTTTACTGGCTGACTTTCGCATTTACTTGAGTAATTGTCTGTTAACGTATCTTTTACTTTTACTCAAGTATGACAATTGGGTACTTTTTCCACCACCGCAATTGAGTGCAGGAAATGCAGAAATGATAAAAGTGCTGAAACTTGTTTTGGTTGAAGTTGAATTGAACAGTATAAAACAATCAGAATGAAGAGAGACTCATTTGAAATCACTTAGAATGTATGTGTTGCCACCCTAGGATCACTCACTACTCATAAAGCAAATGTAGAACTTTTATTATTAAAAAACTAAAAAGACCGTCATACCGTCCAATAAAAAAAATAAAAAGACTGATATTATAGTTTGGTCATATTGTCTAGCCCTACTCTCATGCATGTTTCGGTGTTACTAGCCTCGAAGCGAGCATAGAAGTAATTTAGCCCGTCTGGTAGGCTCGTGTCACTGGGCAGCTCTCGGCTGTGCTTCCCTTTATAATCTGTAATAGTTTGCAAGCCCTGCCACATCAGATTTTTAGTACGATTCGAGCTTAGTCCTGTATTGACGCTTTGCCTGTTTGGTGGTTTGTTGGCGGGTATAGTGGGATTTCTTATAAGCTTCTGTGTTAGAGTCCCTCTCCTTGAAAGCGGCAGCTCTACCCTTTAGCTCAGTGAGGATGTTGCCTGTAATCCATGGCTTCTGGTTGGGGTATGTACGTACAGTCACTGTGGGGACGATGTCATCGATGCACTTATTGATGAAGCCAGTGACTGATGTGGTGTACTCCTCAATGCCATCGGAAGAATCCCGGAACATATTCCAGTCTGTGCTAGCAAAACAGTCCTGTAGCATAGCAACTGCTTCATCTGACCACTTTTTTATTGACAGAGTCACTGGTGCGTCCTGCTTTAATTTTTGCTTGTACGCAGGAATCAGGAGGCTAGAATTATGGTCAGATTCGCCAAATGGAGGGCGAGGAAGAGCTTTGTACACGTCTCTGTGTGTGGAGTAAAGGTGGTCTAGAGTTTTTTTTCCCTCTGGTTGCACATTTAATATGCTGGTAGAAATGAGGTAAAACTGATTTAAGATTCCCTGCATTAAAGTCCCCGGCCACGAGGATCGCCACCTCTGGATGAGCGTTTTCCTGTTTGCTTATGGTAGATAGTGTGGTCTATAGCTTATAATGAGTTACTCTACCTCAGGTCAGCAAAACCTTGAGACTTCCTTAGATATCGTGCACCAGCTGTTGTTTAGAAAAATACATAGACCGTCACCCTTTGTCTTACCAGAGGCTGCTGTTCCATCCTGCCGATACACTGTATAACCCGCCAGCTGTATGTTATTAATGTCGTCGTTCAGCCACGACAAAACATAAGCTATTACAATTTTAAATGTCCCGTTGGTAGGATATACGTGCTTTTAGTTCGTCCAATTTATTTTCCAGTGATTGTACGTTGGCCAATAGGACCGATGGCAAACACAGATTAGTCATTCGTCAGCGGATCCTCACAAGGCACCCCCGTTCTCCTTCCGCGAAACCTCCGTCTCTTTCTCCTGCAAATGACGGGGATGAGGGCCTGTGTCTGGAGTAAATCCCTCTCGTCTGACTCATTAAAGAAAAATTATTTGTCCAATTCAAGGTGAGTAATCGCTGTTCTGATGTCCAGAAGCTCTTTCCAGTCATACGAGACGGTAGCAGCAACATTATGTACAAAATAAGTTATAATGTGAAAAAACAAACAAAATAGCACTTTTGGTTAAGAGCCAATTAAACGGTAGCCATCCTCTCCAGCGCCATTACAATTGTAGTTAACCACAGTCAATGTTTGCACTCATGTTTTAATGCACTGGGAAGGAACAGCTCATTACAAATGGTAGTTAACCACAGTCAATGTTTGCACTCATGTTTTAATGCACTGGGAAGGAACAGCTCATGACTGGAGGGTTGTAGGGGGAGGCCAAGACCCCGGCTGGTGATCAGATAGAGCTGCAATCTCCGTTATAGTGCCCAGGGACGGACTGAGATCAGAAATCGGCCTTGGCATTTCTAACACAGCGGCAAATTTTTTGAACGGCCCACTGGGTTAAAGTTGGATCAGCCCATCGGGCATTTTCCAGAACTGCACTATGGCCAGTCCGTTTCTGTAGTGCAGATTCCCCCTCCTCTACTCTTCCAGTAGCTGTTGGCAGACACACCTTGATGCTTTTTGTTGTTTTTAATTGAAAACGCTAAGATGTTAGAGTTGAATCCACACTATATATTTTGCTAGGCCCATTGAAATGAACCCTAAAGAGCTCAGTGGCTATAGAGATAGTCTGGGTCTTTGGAGCAGTGTCTAGCTTTAAAAGGCCTTTTAGTTATATTTTGAAGGCCATTCGAAATGTTTCGATAATGGATGTGTCATTCACTTAGCATCTAGCCTACACAGAGCTGAGGTGTTTTGGATCTATGCAGATGGAATAGGTACAGTATGTTTCTTACAATAACCTTCAAGTAAAGTCAGTTCAGTTCATGTACAAGATGAAGACGAGACAGAAACCATTCTATGCCTTTTCATTCAAGTCATCCCAAGTATTTTCAGTAGAATACTCCACCAAATAGAAAAGTGCTCCTTTCAATTCATGAGGTCGCTTATCTTTGCTGAGCATTTCAACTAAATGTCAAGGTTGCCATTTCGTTTTTTTCTTGCACAAAAACATAGTATACCAACAGAATGCAACCTTTCCTCTCCCTGCTGCATAAGGCTCAGCCAACCTGGCAACATGGCAAACAGTCACAACACAAGGAGAGAGTATGTCAGGACCTAGACCAGCAAGGCCCCACTGCTGAATGTATTAGTTTTCAGACAGACAATGTATTCCAAAAGACTGGATACTACTGGAGATGAAACGGACTATATGAAAGGCAGCTACAGAAGTGAACTCAAATTTCCTCCAGCAGCGTATGTCGCTAGCAAGGCAAAAACATTGTCTGAGTAAATGTAAAACAACAAACTGTTTTCCTCAAGCAGATTTCGCAGCCATCTTATGCCACAACCAGAGCTGGTAAAGAACACTGGAGTAATGGGTGTTGCATCAGCTTCTAAAATGTATATCTCTCAGACACTCGTTACTGCACTCCTCAGCTGGGAGAAAATATATAATGCTGCCACATCTTAACTGGCTGCATTAGCACAGACTGTAAATATAATTGGCTTGCCTAAGTTGGTTTATAATAATACATTCCATAGGTCTGAATGTCACCATCTCCTGGAGACCAGGCCATTTTTCATTATCAGTTGTCTGATGGGCCTTGGAGAAAGGGATGGAGAGGAATGCAGAAAAAAAGACAAATGTTTACAGAGGCTGATTGTCAAATGGCATCCCTGAAGTAGGGCCTTGTCTAGACTCGGGGTGAACCACTCCTTCTTTTGTGTGTAATTGCCCCCATGATGATGCATTTCAGCAGATTGTTTTCTGCACTTGCGAGAACAAGACCCTTTTCCCCAGCCTGCTTGGTTGAACAGTGCATACAAATGGTATGTCTGGCTTGCCTGGGGGGGGGGGGGGGGGGGGGGGGGGGGGGGGGGGTGTATATACACACGGCTCACGGTTCATGGACAAGCCCCTGTTGAGTTTCCCACCTGGAGCTTTGAGCTTCCCCCCTTTGATGCCCTCTCGCTCTCCTTTTTATTCCAAGCTCAACCCTGCACTGAGGTTATTTTCATTGCTTTTGAGTTACATGTAGTTATCTAGTTACTCTTTTTGATAGATTGCTGAAAATGACATAGCACATACCATATCCATCCGGTCCCATATTCCTTAGGATCAACGGTTGGATTGGATTCTGATTGTAATTTTGATATGACAGTAGGACCTTAAAAAAATACTAGAACAAAATGCAGCTTTTATTAAAACAATTTATTTAACCTTTATTTTACTAGGCAAGTCAGTTACTAACAAATTCTTATTTACAAAGTCGGCCTACCAAAAGGCAAAAGGCCTCCTGCGCGGATGGGGGCTGGAATTAGAAAAATAAAAATAAAAATAGGACCAAACACACATCAAGACAAGAGAGACACCACAACACTACATAAAGAGAGACCTAAGACGACAACATAACATGGCAGCAACACATTAAAACACAGGATGGTAGTAACACAACATGACAACAACATGGTACCAACACGACATGGAAGCAGCACAACATGGTAGCAGCACAAAACATGGTACATACATTATTGGGCACAGACAACAGCACAAAGGGCAAGAAGGTAGAGACAACAATACATCACGCGAAGCAGCCACAGTATAGTATTAGACATTATACAATGTTATTTAGGAAGCTACAGTGCATTCTAAACCATGATATATTGCATGAACCCCCTACTCTCTGTGTTGGCTCATGTAAAACATGTTTACTCAAACACACCATCTCTGATTCAATTTCTCCCAGACGGGCAGACTGGGACCTGATATGGGCCCTGGCAACACACCGGTCCATTTTCTTTCCTTGATGCCCCCACACCAGCTAATATTTTTTCTCAAGGCCTCCACACTGGCCCATTTTCTTTTCCTTAAGGCCCCCATTATTAGCCAGATATTTATAATTTTGCGCAAAAAAGCCAAGTTAAACAGGTCTACTGGGCTAAAAATGGACCAGCCCATCTGACATCTCCCCGAAATGCCAGATAGATAGTCCGTCTCTGCACCCACAATATCAAAGATGAAAGCAGGAGGTGAGAAGGGGACAGTAAATAAGACAGTGCTGCCACTTTATTTGAAAAGCATGAATTCAGTGTCTGCTGCCGGTGAATTCTTAACAAGGTTATCTGAAATGGTGAGGTTGTCAAACCTTGCAGAAGATGTGTATGTGTGTCTGTGTGTGTGCGTGTTTGTCTCTGATGATCTAGGTCTGTCATTCATCACATTGCCTTTGTTTTTAAGGTTTAGTGCATCTTGGATGGTTGCTGTTTATTTCATCACATAAATGCTATGTTCATGGGGCTTGGATACATTATGCATTAGGTACATTTAGGGAGTGTAGTGAGTCCCTGTATTAGGGCTTTGTAATGAGACTTTATTTTTTGTAATGGGATGAGATTTGCTGGCGACATGTTTTGTGCTGTAATTTAATTGAGACTCGGAGACGTTTTGTGGGTTTGCAGGACTAAATGGGGACACTTGTGATGGGTCACGTTTGAGGAGATATGTGTGTTTTGGGAGTGTGTAGGAGTGTTTACAATGGGAACGGTTGTGCTCCAAAAAGCCTACTGTTTTCAATATGTGCTTTTTGGCTCATGTACCTTCTGCTGGGAAAAATAGAAACTCAGGATAACTACATCATTGCAGCTGAATGAGCACATCTCACTCACTCGCCTCAAGTTTTTTTTAGACGCCATTACAACAGTCACACAGGCTTGTTTTGTGATGTCGTTTTTTTTACACTAACATAAACACACAGTGATATGAATTACCCTTTTTGCTCCCTCTAAAAAACACATTATGACCGAGCTTGCAACTATTGAAGTTTAGTATTCTGTTGTTTCCCTCATGTGTTTCGGTGGTTTTTCAATTCTCCAGTCCATTATTGCTGTGTGTGACTTGTGTGCGTGCGTGCATGTGTGCGTGTTTCTGTGTGCATGATTTGTGCTGCCTTATTACAACACAGTCAGGCGGCTACCTGCAGGCTGTCTGTCAGCAGCTCTCTGCACTACAGCTTCCTCACTGCGACCCTTGGGGCAAACACACACACACACACACACACACACACACACACACACACACACACACACACACACACACACACACACACACACACACACACACACACACACACACACACACGTTCCACCTCAAAAAGCACAAGAAAGAGGATCTTGACACCCACGACCTCAGATTGTTCTGAAATTGAATCTGTAGTTAGAAACAGATAAGTATTCCTGCAACATTATTTTGTTGAAAGATAATTTGAAATTAAGCTAATTGATTGCACCCAAGTTGGCCATTAACGTTCAATTCTCTGGCAACAGCTGTGGTGGACATTCCTGCAGTCTGCATGCCAATTTCACGCTCCCTCAAAACTTGAGACATCTGTAGTATTGTGTTGTATGACAAAACTGCACATTTTAGTGGCCTTTTATTGTCCCCAGCACAAGGTGCACCTGTGTAATGATCATGCTGTTTAATCAGCTTCTTGATATGCCACACCTGTCAGGTGAATGTATTTTGTGCCGTTTTTTTGTGCGTATGGACAATTTCTTGGATATTTTATTTCACCTCATGAAACATGGAACCAACACTTTACATGTTGCGTTTATATTTTTGTTCAGTATATTTCATAAACACAATACACCAGCAAAAATGATAAATGTGTGTGGCAGAAGCAGGAACAGTGGCATCTAGTGGATATAACCTGGTACTTTCACATTAATTTATGGGTGAAAATGCAAGTAACTTCAATGGCAAATTTCTCTGAACAGGGGAAAAAGAACATCTGAGAATACATTACATAGCATGAATATATATTACTCCAAGCCGCAGCCGTTATGGTCGGCAAGCTAGAGCCCTATTACTGGAGACCAGCTAGAACACAGCTAACACAACACAGCTAAAACATAACCACAGATCAAAGCAAAGAGACAACAGAGACTTACAGATTGATGGCTGGGGCCCTTCCGACGGGAAAAAAAAAAGTAAAGCGTGCAGGCCGAGTTAGCTATCAAAGCTAGGGCGAGCCAGGCGCTTCACCGGCAGATGGAGAGTCAAGGAAATCCAATAGATAGATTCCAGATGTCCGTCAATTGGTGCACTAGCACTAAGTCAAGGTGGGAAAAGTTACACTACTCCCATAGCCGACTTGACAGATAACATGCCGAAAGGTTGACAGAACAAAAAGAACAGATGAGGTACTACAAAATAAGAGCAAGCAGGTATGATTTTCTCTTTCATTTTGAGAAGGCACCAGAGCCTGCTGTGTTAGGGTTCCAATTAAATAACATAGCCACAAAGTCTGTGAAGAGCATGCTGCATGGCCGAATGTGCTCCTTATTTACAGTACTCTTCCTGTGATTGTTGGACTGAGCTAACACAACGTGTCATTGAACACATGAGTGATGGTTGCTGAAAATGGGCCTATGTAGATATTCCATAAAAAATCTGCCGTTTCCAGCTACAATAGTCATTTACAACATTAACAATGTCTACACTGTATTTCTGATCAATTTTATGTTATTTTAATGGACAAAAAATGTGCTTTTCTTTCAAAAACAAGGACACTTCTAAGTGACCCAAACTTTTGAACAGTAGTGTATGTCTATCTGGTTGTTTCGCTTTGTGTTTATGAGGTGTTGTATGTAGATGGGTGAGAAAATAATATATATAATCCATTTTGAATTCAGGCTGTAACACAACAAAATGTGGAATAAGTCAAGGGGTATGAATACTTCCGGAAGTGTGTCCGTGCGTGCGTGCGTGCGTGCGTGCGTGCGTGCGTGCGTGCGTGCGGAGAATCAATGCAGGTGGTCAGTCCAGTTCAAGTGTTCAGCAGTCTGATGGCTTGTAGATAAATCAAATCAAAGTTTATTGGTCGCGTACACAGATTTGCAGATGTTATCGCAGGTGCGGCGAAATGCTTGTAGAAACGTTCCTAGAAAATAATGTAAGAAATAACACAACAACAAAAGAAATCTGCAAAGTTAGCTAGGAGCTGGAAACAGGGCGACCGTGTCTGTTGGCGCCATCTTGCTTACAGAAAGAAACTGGCTCTGAGCCTGTTGGTATTAGACCTCATGCTCCGATACCGTTTCCCCAACCGTAAGGGAGTGAACAGCTGACATTTTAGTGGGGGTTAGGTTACCTCCTTTGTACGAATCCTGAGAAACATCTTCATTTATTTATTGGTGGAATGAAAAGCTTGCCGGCTGTATCCTCTCATTTCCCTTAGTCTCCCGCTTCAAGCTCGTCTCACTCTCTGCTTTTCATTAATTTCGTCCATTAAATCATAGCTCATGAAACGTTCCCTAAATGCTTCTCCTTTGATCCTCTACGTACTATAAAGGCTGTGTGTGAACACTCACGAAGCTGTCTTCCATGTCATTATAATCTGCTTCATTTGGAGGCGTGAGGTGCATTTAACTGGCTTTTTAGGAGAAGTTTATTGAATTTCACATCGGCTAGGTCAGCTTTACTCACCAATATTCAACTCCCTCCACCTCACTCACTCTCTCCCTCACTACCTCCTAAAGCAACAACCCACTACTACACCCACATTACCCTCTACTAACCACACTCCCTCCCTCCCTCCACCTTCCCTCCTTCCTTCGACCCCAGGATCATGTCTTAAGGTACCTCATCTAGTCAAGAGGCTTGGACATGGATGGCCACGTGTAATCTAATTAAAGACTATGTATACACACTTTAATCTCTCCCCACTCTCTCTTTCTCTCTCTCCCTCTCACTTTCCATGCACACACACATTCTCTTTAAACCACTAACTCAATATTTGTTAGCATTTTTACCGCTAAAGAACATGTTGATAAGATCTTGACGACTGAAACAAGATTTGTACCATTTTTATTTTAGTGAGTCCGTCATAACCGTAGGTAATTCAGAAGGTCAATGAAGTGAAGTGTCTTTTTCAGTTTTAATCTCAACGTGCGTTATTGGTAGAACATGAGCTTGTGTTCAGCTGCTACAGTTCCATCTAAACATGAGAGTGTGTGTGTGTGTGTGTGTGCGCGCGCGCACACCCGTGGCTGGCTACTACAGTAGCGTTCCATCAGGATGCAAAGCTAGCACAGCTCAGAGATGAAACGATAGCTATCTGTAAGGTTTACAGTCTCACAAGCTGCATGCCTGCCATGGTAGATTAGCAAGCATAAACGTGTTGACTGCCTGCTACTGGAGCTGTATCTGTACTGGAGCTGTAGTGTTAAATGTACAGAGACAACAAACACTGTGTACAGCAGTGTGACTCACAGGTCAACCGTCAAAGTAGAATGTTGTTATGGGTGGATTTGACTTAAAATATACTGTATACACTACATGACCAAAAGTATGTGGACACCGCTCGTCGAACATCTCATTCCAAAATCATGGGCATTAATAGGTCAACAGTGAAGAGGCGACTCCGGGATGCTGGCCTTCTAGGCAGAGTTGCAAAGAAAAAGCCATATCTCAGACGGGCCAATAAAAATAAAAGTTTAAGATGGGCAAAATAACACATACATTGGACAGGGGAACTCTGCCTAGAAGGCCAGCATCCCGGAGTCGCCTCTTCACTGTTGACGTTGAGACTGGAATTTTAGGGAGTTCTCTCTAGGTTTCTTCCTAGGTTCTGGCCTTTCTAGGGAGTTTTTCCTAGCCACCGTGCTTCTACACCTGCATTGCTTGCTGTTTGGGGTTTTAGGCTGGGTTTCTGTGCAGCACTTTGTGACATCAACTGATGTAAGAAGGGCTTTATAAATATATTGATTGATTGTTTTGCAGGTACTATTTAATGAAGCTGCCAGTTGAGGACTTGTGAGGCTTCTGTTTCTCAAACTAGACACTCTAATGTACTTGTCCTCTTGCTCAGTTGTGCACCGGGGCCTCCTACTCCTCTTTCTATTCTGGTTAGAGCCAGTTTGTGCTGTTCTGTGAAGGGAGTAGTACACTGAGTTGTACGAGATCTTCAGTTTCTTGGCAATTTCTCACATGGAATAGCCTTCATTTCTCAGAACAAGAATAGACTGACGAGTTTCAGAAGGAAGTCCTTTGTTTCTGTCCATTTTGAGCCTGTAATCGAACCCACAAATGCTGATGCTTCAGATACTCAACTAGTCTAAAGAAGGCCAGTTTTATTGCTTTTTTAAACAGTGTTCAGCAGTGCTAACATAATTTCCAAAGGGTTTTCTAATGATCAATTAACCTTTTAAAATGATCAACTTCGATTAGCTAACACAACGTACCATTGGAACACAGGAGTGATGGTTGCTGATAATGGGCCTCTGTACGCCTATGTAGATATTCCATAAAAAATCTGCCGTTTCCAGCTACAATAGTCATTTACAACATTAACGATGTCTACACTGTATTTATGATCAATTTGATGTGATTTTAATGGACAAAAAATGTGCGTTTCTTTCAAAAACAAGGACATTTCTAAGTGACACCAAACTTTTGAACGGTAGTGTATATCTGATTGTTATGAAAGTGTATGGGTGAGAGCGAGAGAGAGAGATTGGTCTTACTGGTATATTAACTGATGTCACCAGACAGGCCGAAACTCAATCCCACCAAAACAGGCTGAAATTTCAGGTGGTCTTTTCAAACAGCTCTTACGCTAAATTGGCATCATCGTGTTAACTTTTTCACAGTATTATTCCAACCTCATAGTGTGGAAATATTAATAAAACACAGCAAAATCACGTTTTTGACTGCGCTGGGCCTTTAATGACTGCATGGGCATTCCTTTTTTTAATGTTCAAACTTAGTATATCTTTGTCATTTAATACAGTTTCATATTCTATTAAGCTCTGCAGTAAATGTAAAACAAGCCTGGGCAATCTTGTGCCATTAGTGAACAGATTGGAAGGTGTTTCGTTCCATACCCTCAAGGCAATTGACATTCTTCCAGGCATTTGGCATGAGTCCATGGGCAGTGAAAGTGATACCACTGTCTACACAGTCTATAAAGTTAATATTATAGATGTGCATGTAGCGTAGTCAGTGAAGTTTATTACGTGTGGTCTATGGTCTGAAGGCCTACATTAAAATACCCCCCACCCATTGCTTCCGAGCTGTGCAGCGGTCTAAGGCACTGCATTTCAGTGCAAGACGCTTCACTACAGTCCCTGGTTCGATTCCAGGCTGTAACACATCCGGCCGTGATTAGGAGTCCCATAGGGCAGCGCACAATTGGCCCAGCATCGTCTGGGTTTGGCCGGGGTAGGCCGTTATTGTAAATAAGAATTTGTTCTTAACTGACTTGCCTAGTTAAATAAAGGTTACATTTTAAAAATTACAATACAAAAATACCTCACCCCCCCACTACCTGCCTGCCTGACTCTCTACCTGCCTGCCTATTGCCTGCCTGCCTGCCTGTTGTGGTGCACAGCCGCCTGCCCAGCCAGCCATACAGCTCCTCTCCTCCCTTCTTTCTCTTCTCTCTCTCCCCCGAAAGGACTTCTGTAAAATGGAGCATTGATTGCATCAGGGCGTTCTGAGCGTAATGCATAATATTATTGCTCTCCCCTAATCCTCCCCCTACAGAGTGGGGGGGCCAGGGCCAGTAGCTCACTGCAGGGGGATGGGGAAGGTGGAAAGAGGTTGCGGAAGGGGAGGGAAGGAGGAATTGACAGCAGTGGCTCACACGGGCTATAGAGCCTTGCCTGCTCTGCTGTACTCTGCCTTGTTCAGCTCTGCTGTACTCTGCCTTGTTCAGCTCTACTGTACTCTGCCTTGTTCAGCTCTGCTGTACTCTGCCTTGTTCAGCTCTGCTGTACTCTGCCTTGTTCAGCTCTGCTGTACTCTGCCTTGTTCAGCTCTGCTGTACTCTGCCTTGTTCAGCTCTACTGTACTCTGCCTTGTTCAGCTCTGCTGTACTCTGCCTTGTTCAGCTCTACTGTACTCTGCCTTGTTCAGCTCTGTGGACTCTGCCTTGTTCAGCTCTGCTGGACTCTGCCTTGTTCAGCTCTACTGTACTCTGCCTTGTTCAGCTCTGTGGACTCTGCCTTGTTCAGCTCTGCTGTACTCTGCCTTGTTCAGCTCTGCTTTACTCTGCCTTGTTCAGCTCTACTGTACTCTGCCTTGTTCAGCTCTGCTGTACTCTGCCTTGTTCAGCTCTGCTGTACTCTGCCTTGTTCAGCTCTACTGTACTCTGCCTTGTTCAGCTCTACTGTTCTCTGCCTTGTTCAGCTCTGCTGTACTCTGCCCTGTTCAGCTCTGTGGACTCTGCCCTGTTCAGCTCTGCTGTACTCTGCCTTGTTCAGCTCTGCTGTACTCTGCCTTGTTCAGCTCTGCTGTACTCTGCCTTGTTCAGCTCTGCTGTACTCTGCCCTGTTCAGCTCTGCTGTGCTCTGCCCTGTTCAGCTCTGCTGTACTCTGCCTTGTTCAGCTCTGCTGTACTCTGCCTTGTTCAGCTCTGCTGTACTCTGCCTTGTTCAGCTCTGCTGTACTCTGCCTTGTTCAGCTCTGCTGTACTCTGCCTTGTTCAGCTCTACTGTACTCTGCCACAGTCCTGATTAGAAAGCTGCTCCTGCTGCTAATGAATAATTAAACGCCTCTGCTTCCAGTTGTAATTTCAACGACTTCAACGAACCAAACAAGGGGCTCAATCAGACATTTTGGTACCTATTGTATAGGCCTATTTGTTTGGGATATGGAAATTGTAGAGATGAGTGTCTTTCCCCCCCTACTGAATAGCTGTTTTTTGTTTTGTTTAAAATTCTGTGACTTTCTTGATATAAGGTAGAGATACTATAGAGCTGTCTGCTTTTAAATCACATTGAATTGGTCACATGCACCGAATATAACAGGTTTTGACTTTACTGTGAAATGCTTGCTTATGAGCTCTTCCCCCAACGATGAAATAAAAATAATAAATACAGAAGAATGACGAATGATTATTGTTGTTATATGGGGCAGTAAGGGGGAGACTGCTAGGTGTTATACCTGCTAAGTATTGTCAACGTTGTTGGAGCCCATCCGTCACCTCTCTCTCTCTCTCTCTCTCGCTCGCTTTCACCGACTTGCCCTCAAGTGGAACCAGAAGGGTCTCGAGGTCATGTCTAGAAATCTGTTAATGATATGCTCTGTTGAAAGAAACATTCACACACGGTCTCTGCTCTCTGTACATGGCAAGTAAACATTTTCCATATGAAAATCAAACCGTGGTTAGTGTGTTCACAAACATGTTCTAACAAGTGTGCCTGTCAGTCTGTATAAAATGAAGAGAGTAGAGTGCTACCAAAACAAATCAATAAACTGGATTGAGGTGCTTTTCAGGGGGAAAAGCAGCCCTATTAATTACAAATGATGTGGATCAGTGAAGGGTTGTTTCACTGTCAGAAAGTCATTTGGAGGTTACAGCGTTTTAATGTTCAAATAACCAAACCGTCAATCTCGGGTCTCGACTCCAATTAGGTAAAAGACTCCTTCCAGACTCTGAACAGAGCTGAGATAATTGATTTCTAAGTGAATTAACACATCCCAGTAATGTTTCAGCTTGGCTCTAAGAACAACTTTAAAACTGCATGGACGTGGTCCAATATTATGGTCATTACTCTCTAGCCCAGAATCTATTTGATGTGTAATGAACATCTATCAGAATGTATCAGAAGGAACACTTGACTTATGACTGGAACTGGCTTCAAGACTTAACTAGTCAGCATACAGTGTGTTTCTCCTTGTTGATGAGGGGGAAGCACAGCCAAGAACGTTGTCAACTATTTGCAGTTGAGGAGACTTAAAGGTGTTAATAGCTTTGACTGGGAGTCTTGAGACCGTGTTGCCACGGTAAGTCATGTCAACATTGATGCAGTTATCTGCATTCACTCATCATGATCATCATTTCTCTCTCTCTCTCTCTATTTCTCTCTTTCTCTTCCCCTATTCTTCATCTCTCTCTCCAGTGAAATCTCAGCTTCTCTGCCTGCTGTCTGTCAGCCGAGGCATGTCCCCTGGCAGGTTGATGATGAGGCCAGAGTGACAGTGGTGTGACTCTCATAGATACGTATACAGGTCTCATAGAGATGCATATGATAAACATGGGCATTTGGTCACTGGCTGTTAGATACAGACAGGCTTGCTGAGAGCTTGTCTTAGGCTGTATCCTGTAGGTATCTGAGGATCAGCTTAGGGAGTATTTACTGGATCAAGATTGTGAACGAGAGGAGGGGGTTGGTTGGAGGATGACTACACACACACACAAGGAAGCACACTTACACAAAATAAAGTGGCATATGTCGCTGAAATGTAATTTTACACATCACAGACTATTTCAGTGCCTCCTGTTGCTTGATCATTCCCCCATACACTCACATCACACACACAACCGAACAAGAGGCCTCCCACAGTAAGATCTGATATAGACAACCTGCTCTGCTTCTGTTCAGCAAATCAGATTAAAGGTTAGAATCACATTCTAAATACATCATATAGGTGATACTATGGAGGGATTTAAAATCGAATAAAAGTTTATTGATCGCGTACACAGATTTGCAGATGTTATCGCAGGTGCAGCAGAATGCTTGTGTCTCTAGCTCCAACAGTGCAGTAATACCTATTATACAAAACAATACACACATAATACAAAAAGTAAAAAGAAAGAAATTGAGAAATATCAGAACGAGCAATGACAGAGTCTGGAATATAAATGCTGGCCCATGTTGACTCCATGTTTTCCACAGTTGTGTCAAGTTGGTTGGATGTCCTTTGGGTGGTGGACCATTCTTGATACACATGGGAAACTGTTGAGGGTGAAAAACCCATCAGTGTTGCAGTTTTTGAGACAAACCGGTGCGCCTGACGACACCTACTACCATACCTTGTTCAAAGGCACTTAAATATTTTGTCTTTCCCATTCAACCTCTGAATGGCACACATCCACAATTCATGTCTCAATTGTCTCTAGGCTTTAACCTGTCTCCTCCCCTTCATCTACACTGATTTGAAGTGGATTTAACAAGTGACATCAATAAGGGATCATAACTTTCACCAGGATTCACCTGGGCAGTCTATGTCATGGAAAGAGCAGGTGTTTTGAATGTTTTGTACACTTAGTGTATATAGCCATGACTAGGGCTGTTGCGGTGACTGTATTACCGCCACACCGGCGGTCAAGAAGGCAGTCAAATTCCACGGGACCGTTTAGTCACAGTAATTAGGCTTCTCCCAGCTCTGATGCTGCTGATGGTCATTTGTAGCCTACCAAACTTGCTAACTGCCTGGTACTCAGCACTCTACTGTCCCTCTAATCACTCTGACATTGCTGCAAATGTAATCAAAAATCTAATCAAACACTTAATGAGAGCCCATGAGCTCATGTTGCGCAACATTTCTATAGGCTATGCAATTGTGTGAGAAAACAGAGTGATGGCCTCTATTAAAAAGAGGAGGATCCCATCAGCTTTCTATAGGCTAGGCCTACTATATTATTTTCTCAACTTAACTAACATTAAGCACATTGCTTATCTTTACAACAGGAGTTTAGCCTACCAGGTTGGCATGAAAATGAACCATTCTAAATAAAAACAAATTTCACACATATATTATTTAGTGTATGTAAAGGCAAGATTAAATCAAGAATAGTCTGATGGGTGACAATATTAGCCTATCACTTATGAATTATATATTGTCACTTGTGAATGATGCCCAGCGTAAGGCAAGAAACAATGTATTTTTTCCCCCTGACTTTTTTGAATCATAGTCACACACCTCATGTAGCCTAGCCCATAGGCCTATATGTTTTGATAAGGTTTGTCTCACAAGTAAAGTGGTCAAATAACTTCTTAAAATGAAACACATGAAGTGGCTTTACAAGGGGTGTAGAGCCTAACTGGCATAAATAAGCAGCACGAGTTTCAAGTTTGGGGAATACAATCTTCACCACAAAAAGATGCACCGTTATAATAAAAGCATTACATGCATAATCACATTTGCGGTCACTTTTGATAATGGTGTTTTCCCGCTAATGGAACATTTGCGCTTATAGCCTACTTCCGTGTTCACATTTCTGTGCTTATAATGTTAAGACGTTCTCATCTGTTGCATCAGCCTCATTGGGTAAAAACTTTTTTTATGCTAGTGGTTGTATCCATTTGGGATCTATCGCATCCCACAACTGTCCCAGACAATGGTGACATTTTTATTTCTGGAACAGAATAAAATAGGTAAGCTTTGTACTATGGGGGGTTGACATAGGCTAGTGCTTTTGCTGTTCGTTAGGCCTACTCATCTATTTGGCTGGCAAAAAGTAAATGTGGACATTTCTTCCAATATCTTCAATATGCACCTCAGAATTGGATAAGGACGTGCACAGTTGCGTCCCCGAAGTGTCTGTCTTCACTTGTAGCCTGTGAGAAAGACCCGATCACGTGATGGAGAGCCAACTGAGTGAGAGGTGCTTCAGAGCAGGCAGCACTCAGGGAGAAGGGAACAACATATAGCCCACCGTTTGTAGAACAACTACATATACATGAATAACTATAAATTAAGCATATAGGAGTACCTATTTCTTTGTTAACCGCTCAACACAGAATAGCCATTTGGAGAAAATATTGTTTCTATTTTATTCAGCTTTGTTCATACTATCAAATAATGCCACAGAATTCTAACCAAATCTTGTCTGCTAAATTAACTAGTGTAGCCCACAGCCATATGGCATAGCCAGGTCAGGACCTAATATAAGGACAACTCCGAGTATGCTATTATGTTCTTCTGAAATAGACAAACAAATAATAATATCATGTTTCTTTAAACCTGTCTAAAATAAATAATTGATTTATTGTGAAGGTGTAGGCTAAATTACATGGATTTATTAGACTTTTTAAAATGTAGATGTTCCAAAGGTCTGCAGCAGTGACTTGTAAGCTATGTGTGGAAGCCAGGAGATGCTAAATGTGTTTGTTAATTAACGGTCAATTAATGTGAGACCGACAGTTATTTGCTTGACAATCACCGGCTGATGAAATTTCGTGACCGCCACAGCCCTAGCCATGACTAGAATACATTATATACCTATAAAGTGAGTAAAACAGTATGCAAACATTATTAAAGTGACCAGTGTTCAATGACTCTATGTACATAGGGCGGCAGTCTCTAAGGTTCAGGGCAGGGTGCTGGGAGGAGGCCGGCTAGTGATGACATAGAAGCTGTTTATCAGTCTCTCGGTCCCAGCTTTGATGCACCTGTACTGTCTCCGCCTTCTACATGGTAGCGGGTTAAATAGGCTATGCCTCATTTGGCTGAGGTCCTTGATGATCTTGGCCTTCCTTTGACACCGGGTGCTGTAGATGTCTTGGAGGGTAAGCATTGTGTCCCCGGTGATGCGTGGGCTGACCGCACCACCCTCTGGAGAGCCCTGCGGTTGCGGGCGATGCAGTTGCCGTACCAGGTGGAGATATAGCTTGACAGAATGCTCTCGATACATCTGTACAAGTTCAAAAGGGTCTTAGGGGCCAAGACACATTTCATCAGCCTCTAGAGGTTGAAGAGGCGCTGTTGCGCCCTCTTCATCACGCTGTCGGTATGGAGGGGCAATTTCAGGTCCTCAGTGATGTGCACGCCTAAGAACTTGAAGCTTTTGACCCTCTCCACTGCAGCCTGTCAATGTGGATGCCGGCGTGCTCTCTCTGCTGTCTCCTGTAGTCCACAATCATGTCCTTTGATTTGTTGACATTGAGGGAGTGGTTATTTCCCTGGCACAACTCCATCAGGGCTCTCACCTCCTCCCTTTAGGCGATCTCGTTGTTGTTGGTAATCAGGCCTACCGCTGCCGTGTCATCAGCTAACTTGATGATTGAGTTGGAGATGTTCATGACCATGCAGTCAGGGGTGAACAGGAGTACAGGAGGGGGCTGAGCATGCACCCACGTCAGGAAGTCTAGGATCCAGTTGCACAGGGTGGGGTTCAGATCCTGGGCCCTGAGCTTAGTGATGAGCTTGGAGGGCACTATGGTGTTGAAGGCTGAGCTGTAGTCGATGAACAGCATTCTTACATAGGCATTTCTCTTGTCCAGGTGGGATAGGGCAGTGTGCAGTGCAATGGCGATGGCGTCATTTGTATCACATCCGGCCGTGATTGGGAGTCGGGTAGGGCGGCCCAGCGTCGTCCAGGTTTGGCCGGGGTAGGCCGTCATTGTAAATAAGAATTTGTTTTGACTGACTTGACCTGGTTAACCTCTCTAGGTATGTGGGACGGTAGCGTCTCACCTCGTCAACAGCCAGTGAAACTGCAGGGCGCCAAATTCAAAACAACTGAAATCCCATAATTAAAATTCCTCAAACATTTTACACAATTTTAAAGATACACTTGTTGTAAATCCAGACACAGTGTCCGATTTCAAAAAGGCTTTACGAAGAAAGCAAACCAAACGATTATGTTAGGTCAGAGCCAAGTCACAGAAAAACACTGCCATTTTTCCAGCCAAAGAGAGGAGTCACAAAAATCAGAAATAGAGATAAAATGAATCACTAACCTTTGATGATCTTCATCAGATTACACTCATAGGACTCATGTTACACAATACATGTATGTTTTGTTCAGTAAAGTTCATATTTATATCCAAAAATCTGAGTTTACATTGGCGCGTTATGTTCAGTAGTTCCAAAACATCTGATGATTTTGCAGAGAGCCACATCAATTTACAGAAATACTCATATTAAACATTGCTAAAAGATACAACTGTTATGAATGGAATTTTAGATACACTTCTCCTTAATGCAACCGCTGTGTCAGATTTCAAAAAAACGTTACGGAAAAAGCAAACCATGCAATAATCTGAGTACGGCGCTCAGACGACAAATCAAGCCAAAGAGATATCCGCCATGTTGTGCAGTCAACAGAAGTCAGAAATAACATTATAAACATTCACTTACCTTTGATGATCTTCATCAGAATGCACTCCTAGGAATCTCAGTTCCACAATAAATGTTTGTTTTGTTCGATAATGTCCATCATTTATGTCCAAATTCCTCCTTGTTGTTCGCGCGTTCAGTACACAATCTAAACTCACGACGCGCGTGCAAGTCCAGCGGAAAGTACGGACGAAAAGTCCCGTTACAGTCCGTAGAAACATGTCAAACGATGTATAGAATCAATCTTTAGGATGTTTTTAACATAAATCTTCAATAATGTTCCAACCCGGAGAATTCCTTTGTCTTCAGAAAAGCAAATGGAACAGTGCTCGCTCTCACGTGAACGAGCGTCACGAGCTCAAAGCATTCTGCCAGACCTCTGACTCATTCCCCTCTCATTCGGCCCCACTTCACAGTAGAAGCATCAAACAAGGTTCTATAGACTGTTGACATCTAGTGGAAGCCTTAGGAAGTGCAACATGACCCCATTTCCACTGTATCTTGGATAAGCAAATAGTTGAAAACCTACAAACCTCAGATTTCCCACTTGCTGGTTGGATTTTATCTCAGGTTTTTGCCTGCCATATGATTTCTGTTATACTCAGACATCATTCAAACAGTTTTAGAAACTTCAGAGTGTTTTCTATCCAAATCTACTAATAATATGCATATCCTAGGATCTGGGCCTGAGTAGCAGGCAGTTTACTCTGGGCACGCTTTTCATCCGGACGTGAAAATACTGCCCCCTACCCCAAAGAAGTTAAATAAAGGTTCAAATAAAAAATAGAATGTTTTGAAAATCTGATGGGGAGGTATGCAACTTGTAGTTGGTCTAGGGTGTTGGGTAACCTTGTCGTGGTTAAATGGGGGGCCCCACTTCTTCTTCCTCTACTCCGGGGTCCGCGTTTTGGTGTAGCCCTTGGAATAAATGGAGCTGCCTCGGGAAGTTCTAACAAAGGTCAGGGAAGTTTCATTTCTGGTTTAATTTCTGCTGAGTGACCGCCGATCTAATATCTAAAAGTTATTTTCGTCTGTAGGTAATAATACAAGAAACATTTTAAGCAAATAATGTACAAAATATCAACATAAAATATGTTGGCTAGGAGCTGGAAACAGGGTCGACCGTGTATGTCGACGCCATCTACACTACCACATTAATTAACCATTTGGAAGAAGATTGGCAGTTAAAAGGCAAAGCGGTGGCTGGGTTCTAATAGCTGTAGTTACATGGCAATTAAAAGCAGTTTGAAATTCAAACCCTTGCTGTTTGGCCTTGGGATACTAACTGCTTGTTTCCTTAAAGCTGTGTGTTTCTTTTTTGGCGGGTCTTTTTTGTTCCCTCTTTTTCTCAACCAATTTTGATCTTGTCTCATCACTGCAACTCCCCCAACGGGCTGGGAGGCAAAGGTTGAGTCATGCGTCCTCCAAAACATGACCCGCCAAACTACGCTTAATCTTAACACCCGCCCGCTTAACTCGGAACCCAGCCGCACCAATGTGTCGGGGGAAACACTGTTCAACTGACGACCGAGCTCAGCCTGCAGGCGCTCGGCCTACCACAAGGAGTCGCTATAGCACGATGAGCCAGGGCGACGCTGGGTAAATTGTGCGCTGCCCTTTGGGACTCCCGATCACGACCGGTTGTGATACAGCCCGGGATCGAACCCGGATCTGTAGTGACGCCTCTTGCACTGCGATGCAGTGCCATAGACCGCTAAAGCTGTGTACTTATATCCCAAGTAAGTGCCAACCCCTCTTTCCTTTTTCCATATGTTAGTGTTCTTTCTTAACGCTTGATTGCTGATGAATAAGAAAAAAATGACCGAGGCCATGATGCTGAAACCTCATTGGTACAAAATAAACACAAAAGAGACAAGCTTATTTTCTTTGAAACTATCGATTTTGAAATAGCATCTATGTGCAGTGCAAACTGTAGCATTAGACATAGAGAAGGGCCTCTCTATAAATGCAAGTGCTCCTATGAGTGACATTTGAAGAGGGTTTGATATTTGAAGAGTCCTTTGAGTGAATGGCTATTGAATGATTATGCTCTGTAGTGTCTGACACGAGAGGGCCAGTTGTAAAGATTGCTGTCACTCACTCCAGAACCAAATTGACAGAATATTTAGCTGTTCTTCAGTACGATTCTGAAGCATACAGAAAAGAGCCATCTAAAGTGAATTTACAAGACAATCATTTTTTGGTTGGCATTTCTTGAAGATAATGATGTTGGTTGGAGCAAGGAGGAAAAACCTTGATTTTAACATAGTATACTGTATGTTTGTGTGTCTGGTTGTGTGTGAGTTTGAGTGTGTACTGTATGTTGTGTATGTATGTGTCTACGGTTGTGGGTGGGTGTGTGTGTACGGACGCTTTTAGTTGACATTGAAAATGTCAAATCCACCAAAGCGAGAGCCTGAAAGCGAGAGACGTTGAATGTGTTTCTTGTCATGCCCCAGTCTTTCATCTGGGGTGTTATGTGGAGAGCTGCTTTGCAAGGGAAATGCATCTGGGCTTGGCAGCAAGATCTGTAAAATATAATCAGAGGGGCTGGAGTTGGAACTAGTTAGTTTGCCTGCAGGACTGCCAGCCCACATTCTGGCTGCTGTCAGATATATCATAAATATTTTCTCTGCCTCTCCCAACATTTCCTATAGACTAGGTTACAGCGCAAAATAGACTCTCTGGTCCATTGTAGTCTGTGGGGGTAGAGTCGTAGTGTCTTAAGTGGTACAGCATTAGAGACTCCATGCGGTTGTGTTAACATGCTATGGCTAAATGGAGATGACAGGCTCTTGTTCAGTGGTTCATTGGAACGCTTATTTGACAAGCAGAATGGTTTCAATCTATTTCTAGCTTTATTACATTTGGCTTGAAGCAGCTTTTTACTCTGTTTCCTGGTTCATATATAGGCGAATGCCATAGGCTACTTCATACAGCACATAGGCTACTTCATACAGCATATAGGCTACTGCCACCATAAACCATAACCCAGGAGACTCTTCCAGTATGTGTGAGAGCAGTGGAAAGCTTCTATTAAATTAGCCTTGGAGTGCAGTGGAAATGTGAAGAATCCTGCCATGACTGGCTTGCCTTAGATTAGTGCACTGCACAGCACAGAGAAGGCTTATGTGTGTTGATGGAATATCGGTATGTATCTCACACATAGTTTGGCTTGTTCATCAGCTGTCTGTATTATTCTAACGCTATGCATATAGGGGATACAGCTTAGTGCATAAGTTCAGACAGAAGGATTGTACCAATTGATAATTTACTTGAGAAATCATACAGACCTGAAGATAGTTGTTTGGTTTGTCTGTGAGGACAGTACATTAGATAAAACCCTTCCTCAGTCATATTTGTTTAAAGCTGACAGTGTACGTTTGCGGAAATCAGATAATGTGCTTATCACCGGTGAAACTGCGCATTAGTGGCTATGCAAAAGGTCTGGCAAAGTGGCGATGACGCTTTTCCCTAGGATATAAGCAACACACAAGACATTCAACAAACAAAATAACCGTGTAGCTCAAGTTATATTTGTCGTGTAGAAAAATATCCACCCCCTCTGACTACATTGTTATTTCAGTGTTGAGCTTGTTTTGTTCCCAGAAGTCCTTTAAGTCTACTTAAAGAGACTAATAATGACAGTCTAATATTCCCCTAAAGACAGGGGACTCAAACAAGCACATATAGAATCTCGCTGCATGTGATCAGGGGTTTAGAAACACTGCCTCAAGCTCTTCCTCACTCAGCACATCATAAGATAAATATATTTATGCATTTACTTGGCTGGTGCTTGTATATTCACTCCGCCATGTGTAATGATCGTTTAGGGACAAGCACTGGAAATTAGCGCAAGCTAAGGTGTGATCGTGCAATTCATCTGACTTGTAAATTCAATATGTCAATGTTTTGGTATCAGTTCCTATACATAAATAAATGGTTAAAATGAAATGAAATATGACACGATAGGGACCGTGTTGAAAGGACGGTCTGCTCTGTGACACCCGTCTGCAGTCAGGAGAGTGGCATGGTGCCTCATGATCCTTGGCAACTGGCTGCATCACCATCCATCCACCATCCATCTTCATTAAGCCAGCCAGGAGGCCAGTGATACGTCTTCTTGCTCTGGGTTAAGAAACAATTCATCCTTTACTGATCGGGTCACATTAGCTGCCATGTCACCACTCACCAGGCTTAGCGTATATCTGATGCACATTTTCACACAGGGTGAAGTGAGTGAGGGTGAGGCACTCAAGACTTCTCGCTAAATGAGATTGCAGTCAGACCTCAGGCTGTAAACTAAGTAAATGTGTGGCAGCACATCAGATATTTTCCTCCTCCTTTCCTAAATACACCTTTTAGCAACAGTAATTGATATTGATGCCTGTCGTTTGAAGCTGGTCTTAAATCACGTCCTGCGCTAGGAGGAAATAGTTATGGATTGAGCGGCCGGGCTCCAACAGTATGAGCTGAATTAAGAGCGAATAAGTACCTGTCGCCTTTAATGATGTGTTGTTTCCATGTGTTGCTTGCTCCTGGTAGGGAAGGAGGGAGGGAGGGGTGTGTGACAGGTCTGATGGATGAAGTTGCACTGACCTGTACTTCTGGGCTCAGGCCTCCTACAATGCATTTTAGTTGTGTTTTACAATCAATGCCTAATTAGAAGCAGTGACCGCTCTCTAGCACTTGACGGACTTTGGACGGCTTTGTTTTGTTTCTATGCACTGTGTCATGCATTGTGAGAAAGACGTTGTTACTCTTACACAAAGGAATAAGCTATTTTGAGAATGTGGTTCATTCAACTTAACATAGTTAAGTGAATACGTTTTGTTCTAGATTCTTTTATGTGAAAAAGAGGTTGTCTCTGCACAGTTGTCTCTGCACATTCCCCATATGTGACAGTCAGTCAGCTTGTTTTAGCCCTAAAGTTCAGGACGTCTCTCCAAATGTATTAATTGTGAAACGTGCCCTTGTCGTAGCACCATTTTTCACACACTGCTTACAAGTGCAGAGTAATCAGTCTGCTCGCAAACTGTGTTCGACAACACCCCCTTCCTTTCCCTCCCGTCCCAGATTCGCCCTCGAAAATGAATGGAAAGGCAAATTAATTTGTGCGCTTCGTTGATTTTTGTATCGACTCGTTTCCAGTTGGGCTGTGGTCATTAGCAGGAGATAATTTGAGCGGGGGACGCGGCTCAGGGCCCATCAGTCAGACAGCGCCAACAAACACATCTCATCTGTTTCCCTGATGAAGTGGAGGATCACTGCAGTGGTTTAGCGGGCGTAATCAGGCAGGGGGTGACGAACAACGTTCACACGTGGTCTGCTATCCTAGCGCTTAGCTCCCCAGTCTGTATTTATGTGGTCGTCATGCCAGTATATCTAATTCCTGAGAGCGAGAGATAGAGAGAGATATTGAGATGGGAAGCCAGAAAGAGCCAGAGAGATGGGGTTATAATATTATAAAGGATATTTGTCGAACAAAGATTTTGTATGATTTTGCTAACAGCTTGTAGATCAATTATTAGCTATATCATTATGCACATCATTGATGCTTTTATGTACCTTACCTAAAACAACATGTAGTGCTTGTAACTCAGGAATGACTGTGAAACAATAGACATGGGTAAGAGACTGTAATAGTACAGGGTTAATCAAACCACCTCTCTGTCTGCCCGCAGGTGCTAATCTGCCCTTAATTGAAATAATTGTCATGAATCAAAAGGCAAGCTGCCCCTTGAGGTCTGAATTATCCCATCCTTCCTAATAGTGATTGGATTTAGGAAAGTAATTTAACTCCTTACCTCCTGAGGCATCAAGGTATGGGAAGAAAAACCTTGCTTTATAAATAGTACATCGGTTTAACATGTTCTGTGTGGTAGAAGTTCATACTTTCACACTTGAGAAAGAAAGTAAGAAACACTTTGCCTTCTCAAGGAGAGAATTGTAGTAATCAAAGAGATTTGTTGGTTTCTCATTCTGTTTTATGTGTGTGGTTGTTTGTCTGGTGTGTCTTGATGTGAGTGTGTGTTGTGGTGAGAAGAGATGGGCTCTCATGTCTGGTAGACATTAGACAGAGAGAGAGAGAGAGAGCGAGAGAGAGCGAGGAAGGGAGAGAAGCAGAGGGGGGCCAGATAGTTCACTGTGGTGGCACATTACATTATTTGCCTTGTGGAACGAGCCCTGAGGGACTCCCAGAGAAGAGAAGAAAAGACTGCTGTTTGGAACACTGTCTCTGTGTGTGGCATAGAACCGCTTTCCGAGCCGAGGAGAGAGACAGACACAAAGATATTGCCTAGCCTCAGACTCTGAAGATGGACAGGTCATTCCAAGCACTGTCAGCAATGTGACAAAACAATTCCACTAAAATGAAGTGGAATGGGAAATATTTCCTCTTGCTCTTTCTTCTCATCTTCTATGACCCTGAAAACCAACTCTGTCTTTGAAAAGTAAACAGTACTGCTCTCAGTACTGCTAGCCTAGCGCTGCAGTCTAGTAATCCTTTGTGGATTGGCATTGGAATAACATTCATTGTTAATAACATTTTAAACTTAAATATTCCTTAAATATACAGGAATTTCCCATGGTATTGGTATAGTAGTGAACACGACACCACCCAGTGTAGTAGGCAGCCAGAGGTGTCACAGAGGGAGTTCAGCAGGACAGTCCTCCCAGTACTCCCATGTATGCCAGGTCATTTCAGTATCACGTTCAGCTGACAGCAGGTATTACTGTATTTTTCCCATTCAGGCAGGCGGTGATGTGTATTGTTATGAGTAGTAGTAGTTGTGTAGAATCTCGCTGCATGTGGTCAGGGGTTTAGAAACACTGCCTCAAGCTCTTCCTCACTCAGCACATCATAAGATAAATATATTTATGCATTTACTTGGCTGGTGCTTGTATATTCACTCCGCCATGTGTAATGATCGTTTAGGGACAAGCACTGTAAATTAGCGCAAGCTAAGGTGTGATCGTGCAATTCATCTGACTTGTAAATTCAATATGTCAATGTTTTGGTATCAGTTCCTATACATAAATAAATGGTTAAAATGAAATGAAATATGACACGATAGGGACCGTGTTGAAAGGACGGTCTGCTCTGTGACACCCGTCTGCAGTCAGGAGAGTGGCATGGTGCCTCATGATCCTTGGCAACTGGCTCCATCACCATCCATCCACCATCCATCTTCATTAAGCCAGCCAGGAGGCCAGTGATACGTCTTCTTGCTCTGGGTTAAGAAACAATTCATCCTTTACTGATCGGGTCACATTAGCTGCCATGTCACCACTCACCAGGCTTAGCGTATATCTGATGCACATTTTCACACAGGGTGAAGTGAGTGAGGGTGAGGCACTCAAGACTTCTCGCTAAATGAGATTGCAGTCAGACCTCAGGCTGTAAACTAAGTAAATGTGTGGTAGCACATCAGATATTTTCCTCCTCCTTTCCTAAATACACCTTTTAGCAACAGTAATTGATATTGATGCCTGTCGTTTGAAGCTGGTCTTAAATCACGGCCTGCGATAGGAGGAAATAGTTATGGGTTGAGCGGCCGGGCTCCAACAGTATGCAGTATCACGTTCAGCTGACAGCAGGTATTACTGTATTTTTCCCATTCAGGCAGGCAGAGATGTGTATTGTTATGAGTAGTAGTAGTTGTGGGATTCTGCTGGCGGGGTTGATCCCAGGCTCATGTGAATAATGCATTGTTGTAAAGAGTATTTATTTTTTTACCCAGATTTTACCATGTAAGTTGACTGAGAACACATTCTCATTTACAGCAACGACCTGAGGAATAGTTACAGGGGAGAGGAGGGGGATAAATGAGCCGATTGTAAACTGGAGATGATTAGGTGACCATGATGGTATGAGGGCCAGATTGGGAATTTAGCCAGGACACCAGAGTTAACACACCTACTCTTACAATAAGTGCCATGGGATCTTTAGTGACCACAGAAAGTCAGGATACCCGTTTAACGTCCCATCCAAAAAGACAGCACCCTAAACAGGGCAATGTCCCCAATCACTGACCTGGGGCATTGAGATATTTTTTTAGACCAGAGGAAAGAGTGCCCCCTACTGGCCCTACAAAACCTCTTCCAGCAGCATCTGGTCTCATCCAGGACCAACCCTGCTTAGCTTCAGAGGCAAGCTAACAGTGGGATAGAGGGTGGTATTGTGTGTGTGGGATAGAGGGGGGTATTGTGTGTGTGTGTGTGTGTGTGTGTGTGTGTGTGTGTGTGTGTGTGTGTGTGTGTGTGTGTGTGTGTGTGTGTGTGTGTGTGTGTGTGTGTGTGTGTGTGTGTGTGTGTGTGTGTGTGTGAGAGAGATGAACCCATCGTAAGCAGCACAGTAGGGTATTCTGATCCATCCTGCCGAGGGCTCTAAATAGAATTTCAGATGTGTGACACAACGATGTTGTCGTCTTGCCTGTCCTTCTGTCAGAGCAGGCTCCCCTCTCTTATCCCCTGTCCCCCCTCTTTCTCACCCCCTGTCCCCCTGAGACAGCCTGGGTTAGCAGCGCTTCTCCCTCATACTCTCTGTAATCACACTGAAATGGAGAATGAGGCTGGGGGAGACACTGTGAGAGGAAACACAATTGCGTGTTACACATACAGGTACTGTATTGTTAAGCATGAATTAACCTGCAGTGTAGCCTTGCCTGCTAGATTCCTTTGTGCTTCCTTTCATGATTAATTGGTCAGTGAAATGAGACTCTAGAGACAAGTTCCCCCTCTTAGTCTCATAGTATCATCTGTGTATGTGTATGTGTGTATGTATGTGTGTGTGTGTGTGTGTGTGTGTGTGTGTGTGTGTGTGTGTGTGTGTGTGTGTGTGTGTGTGTGTGTGTGTGTGTGTGTGTGTGTGTGTGTGTGTGTGTGTGTGCGTGCGTGCGTGCACGTATGTGTGTGTGTCAGAGTGGTTATGTCAGTACATGTTCAGAGCACAGGAGAGCCCACCGCTGTGATGCCATGGTTGTGTGTGTGTGGAGGAGTTGAGAAACCCGTTATCAAATGTATTACTCTGAGTGTATGAGCCAGTGTATGTATGTTTGTGCTGGGAAGGCCTGCTCAAATGTCTGCTTAACATTCTACAGGTTTTCTGAGCAAGTTACCCCCCTGGAGCACATGTACACACACCACCACCACCATCACCATCGTCACTGCCGCTTCCATCCTTAATGCCATTATTATTTGTGCCGTTATTGTTTCCTCAAATTGGAAATTCTATGGCAACAAAAGAAAAATGGCTCTTGGTGGGTGGTCATAGATCACAAACATAAAATACTTGCCCTTTACTTTAGCTAAGTCCTATGACATTGGCATAACAAGCAGAGCGAGATAAGTGTGGAGCGGGGGTGTTTTTATCTGCATACGTCTGGGAGTTGTTGGAACAAGCCGCTGTTTAGCATCCGTCGGTGAAAAATGGCTCCAGTGTCTCGACACTGATGAATACAAGTGGCTGTGAATGAGGAAACAGCTCAGCCCTTGGCTGCATATCTTTATCTCATGAGGGGTTGGATGAAATTAAACAATTTAGTAGAATCAAGTCTGAATGTTATTATTACCATATTGTTATAAAGTTTTATATTCCTGAAGGTACACCTGGGACAAAGCACAGTCACAGTATCTAAAATGTTATCTTAGCACTTGTTCAGATTGAGTGCAGTGGACAGCTGTAAAGGGAGGAGGACAATGTAAATAATAGGGAATAAAAGGGATGATGTCTGTCAAACCCTTATTCCCAGTGAAGCTGAGTTCACAGGGGTGAGAGCAAACTCTGATTACATTTTGTTTGTCTGTTTGCTCCAGGCTAAGGACTGGGATAAAGCCTAGTTTTCTCCCTCATGATGTAAAGTGAGGCTTTCTCTTGGCGTCGTCCTCAGGTGCTCAGCTGATAAAAAGTGTAATCTTACCCTCCAGGGAAAGCTACAGTAGCACTTCCGGAATAATGTTGCTTAAATTATAGTGGGACCTGGGGAGAAACGGGGAGTGAAAGTGAGGCATGATTCTGGATCGTCATTTAGCTGTGTTGATCTCGGATCATCATTTACATTGAAGTGAAGTGATGACGCTGCAGTTGATAGCAGTCGTCTTACGGGCTCCTGTTTTTTTTTTTTTTTTTACGCTGATCTGAACTTTTTTGTACATAACGTCTCCGCCATCATTTCCTATTACCGAAAACAGCTTCTGTACATCATAACAGCGATCGATAACCTTGATTTGGCCCAACATTTCTACTTCAATGAGTCGGCAGCTCTGGAATTTGTTTACTCCGGAACAGGCCCTAATCCCCGAGACTCCAAACAACTCAATATTAGGAAGGTGGTCTTAATGTTTGATATACTCAGTGTACATCTTGCTGGTTTTTCTATGCATCGTCAGGACTGGATGGCAGACTCGGGTAAGACGGAGGGAGGAGGGGAATGTCTCTTTATTAACAACAGCTGGTGCGCGATCTCTAATGTTAAAGAAGTCTCAAGTTTAAATACCTCATGATAAGCTGTAGACCATACTATTTACCAATATTATTCATAGCTGTCTATTTACCACCATAAACCGATGCTGGTACTAAGACTACACTAAACGAGCAGTATAGGGCCATAAGCAAACAAGAAAATGCTTGTTCAGAGGCAGCGTTTCTCGTGGCCGGGGATTTGAATGTAGGGATATTGAAATTAGTTTTACCTCATTTCTACCAGCATGTCACCTGTGCAACTAAAGGTGACAACTCTAGATCACCTATACTCCACACGCAGAAACTCATACAAGGCTCTCCCTTGACCTTTTGGCAAATCAGACCATAACTCTATCTTCCTGCTTACAAGCAAAAACTCAAACGGGAACTACCAGCGACGCTGGCACAGACTGGAATATGTTTCGGGATTCATCCGATAACATTGAGGAGTATACCACCTCAGTCACCGGCTTCATTAATAAATGCATCGAAGACATCATCCCCACAGTGACCTTACGTACAAACCTCAACCAGAAGCCATGGATTACAGACAACATCTGCATTGAGGTAAAGGCTAAAGCTCCCGCTTTCAAGGAGCGGGACACTAATCTGGACGCTTATAAGACCTCCGACAAGCCATCAAACTAGCAAAGCGTCAGTACAGGACTAAGATCGAATCCTACTACGTCGGCTCTGACACTCGACGGATGTTGGCAGGGCTTGCAAACTATCATGGATTACAAAGGGAAACTCAGCCAATAGCTGCCCAGCAACACAAGCCTAACAAATGAGCTAAATGCCTTCTATGCTCGCTTCGAGGTAAGCAACACTGAACCATGCATGAGAGCACCAGCTGTTCGGGTGACTTTGTTATCTCACTTTCCGTAGACGATGTAAGACCTTTAAACAGGTTAACATTCGCGAAGCCGCAGGGCCGGATGGAATACCAGGAAGCATTCTCAGAGCATGTGCTGAGCAGCTGCCAAGTGTCTTCACTGACATTTTCAATAAATCCCAGACCTCAGACCTCCATAGACCCCCTGCCCAAGAACGCCAAAGTACCCTGCCTAAATGACTAGATATGAGTATGGCACTCACATCTATAGCCATGAACTGCTTTGAAATTGCTGGTCATGGCTCACATAAACACCGTCATCCCAGACACCCTTGACCCACTCCAATTCGCAAACCGCCCCAACATATCCACAGATGAGGCAATCTCTATTGCACTCCACACTGCCCTCACCCACCTGGACAAATGAACACCTATGTAAGAACGTTGTTGATTACAGCTCAGCATTCAACACCGTAGTCCCTTCCAAGCTCATCACAAAGCGCAGGACCCTGGGACTGAATACCTACCTCTGCAGCTGGATCCTGGACTTCCTGACAGGCCGCCCCCAGGCGGTTGAGGGTAGGCAACAGCACAAACACCACGCTGACCATCAACACGGGGGCCCCTCAGGGGTGTGTGCTTAGTCCCGTGCTGTACTCCCTATTCACCCATGACTGCATCGCCATGCACGACTCCAACACTATCGTGTCGTTTACTGACGACACGACAGTGGTAGGACTGATCACATATGATGATGAAGCCGCCTATAGGGAGGAGGTCAGAGAACTGTCAGTTTGGTGACAGGACAACAACCTCTCCCTCAAGAACAGCAAGACAAAGAAACTCATCATGGTCTACAGGAAACAGAGGGGTGTGTACACGGGTGTCCACATCAGTAAGGAATTAACATGGTGCACACACCCCACACAGTTGTGAAGAGGTCACGACAGCGCCTCTTCCCCCTTAGGAGGCTGAAAAGATTTGGCATCCTCAAAATGTTCTATACCAGTACCATTGATCATTTTGACTGGCTGCATCACCGCTTGGTATGGCAACTGCCAGGCACCCGACCGCGAGGCGCTACAGATGGTGGTGAGTATGGCCCTGTACATCACTGAGGCTGAGCTCCCTGCCATCCAGGACCTCTATACCAGGCAGTGTCAGAGAAAGGCCCAACATTGTTTCGAAAACTCCAGCCACCCAAGCCATAGAGTGTTCTCTCTGCTACAACATGGTAAGCGGTACCAGTAAACCAAGTCTGGAACCAACAAGACTCTGAACAGCTTCTACCACCAAGCCATAAGACTGATAAACAGACTGCTAAATAGCTCATAAAATGGCTACCAGGAATACCTGCATTTACCCTTTTTTGCACTCTATACGCACACACTGGATTCTACCCACACATTCACACATACTTACACTGACACCCCAACACAAACACACGTACACACAACATGTGTGCACATGCGTACTGACTCCACACACATACTCACTCACTCACTCCCACACACACACACCCACCCACCCACCCACACACACTTTCACACTGACCACATACGTTGCTACTACTGCTCCACATACGCTGCTGCTACAGCTCAGTCTGTTATCTATGCTGTTGCCTAGTCACTTTACCCCTGTCTACAGTATATGTACATAGCTACCTCAATTACCTCATACCCCTGCACATCGAATTGGTACTGGTACTCCCTGTATGTAGCTATGTTCTTTTTTTTACTCATTATTGTTATTCGTTGTTCACTGTGTATTTATTCCTTGTGTCACTATTTATATATATCCGTATATATATATATCAGTACCAGTCAAAACTTTGGAAACACCAACTCATAAACACCTACTAAGGTTTTTTTTTTTTTATCTTTATTTTTACTATTTTCTACAACTGAAATAACACATATGTAATCATCTAGTAACCAAAAAAGTTTGAAACAAATCAAAATATATGTTATATTTGAGATTCTTCAAAGTAGCCACACTTTGCCTTGATGACAGCTTTGCACACTCAGGGCATTCTCTCAACCAGCTTCATGAGGTAGTCACCTGAAATGCATTTTAATTAACAGGTGTGCCTTGTTAAAAATGCATTTGTGGAATTTCTTTCATTGTTAATGCGTTTGAGCCAATCAGTTGTGTTGTGACAAGGGAGGGGTGGTATACAGAAGATAGCCCTATTTGGTAAAAGACCAAGTCCATATTATGGCAAGAACAGTTCAAATATGCAAAAAGAAATGACAGTCCATCATTGCTTTCAGACATGAAGGTTAGTCAATGCGGAACGTTTCAAGAACTTTGAACGTTTCTTCAAGTGTAGTCGCAAAAACCAAGCGCTATGATGAAACTGTCTCTCATGAGGTCTGCCACAGGAAAGGAAGACGCAGAGTTACCTCTGCTGCAGAGAATAAGTTCATTAGAGTTACCAGCCTCAGAAATTGTAGCCCAAATAAATGCTTCACAGAGTTCAAGTAACAGAAACATCTCAACATCAACTGTTTAGAGGAGACTGTGGAAATCAGGCCTTCATGGTTGAATTTCTGCAAAGAAACCACCACTAAAGGTCACCAATAAGAAGAAGAGACTTGCTTGGGCCAAGAAACACAAGCAATGGACATAAGACCGGTGGAAATCTGTCCTTTGGTATGATGAGTCCAAATTTGAAATATTTGGTTCCAACCGTCGTGTCTTTGTGAGACGCAGAGTAGGTGAATGGATGATCTCCGCATGTGTGGTTCCCACCGTGAAGCATGAAGGGGGAGGTGTGGTGATGCTTTGCTGGTGACACTGTCTGTGATTTTATTTAGAATTCAAGGCACACTTAACCAGCATGGCTACCACAGAATTATGCAGCAATACGCCATCCCATCTGGTTTGCACTTAGTCCCACTATCATTTCTTTTTCAACAATACAATGACCCAACACACCTCCAGGCTGTGTAAGGGCTATTTGACCAAGAAGGAGAGTGATAGAGTGCTGCATCAGATGAGCTGGCCTCCACAATCACCCGACCTCAACCCAATTGAGATGGTTTGGGATGAGTTGGACCGCAAAGTGAAGGAAAAGCAGCCAACAAGTGCTCAGCATATGTGGGAACTCCTTCAAGACTGTTGGAAAAGCATTCCAGGTGGAGCTAGTTGAGAGAATGCCAAGAGTGTGCAAACACTTCTTTGGTTACTATATGATTCCATATGTGTTATTTCATAGTTTTGATGTCTTCACTATTATTCTACAATGTAGAAAATAGTGAAAAGAGATTTTAAAAAAACTTGAATGAGTAGGTGTGTCCAAACTTTTGACTGGTACTATATATATTTTTTTAAATCTTTATCTCTGCATTGTTGGAAAAGGACCCGTGAGTAAGCATTTCACTGTTAGTTCACCTGTTGTTTACAAAGCATGTGACAAATTACATTTGATTTGATTTACCTGTATTGATCCTGGGTCATCATTTACATTTACCTGTGTTGATCCTGGGTCATCATTTACATTTACCTGTGTTGATCCTGGATCATCATTTACATTTACCTGTATTGATCCTGGGTCATCATTTACATTTACCTGTATTGATCCTGGGTCATCATTTACATTTACCTGTATTGATCCTGGATTGTCGTTTAGCTGTATTGATCCTGAATCATTATTTTGCTGTGTTGTCTCTGGATCTAACACAGCTAAATGACGATCCAGGATCAACACATTTAGGCCTAAATGATGATCCTAGATCAACACAAATTCGTATCTAAGGTAATGGTATGTAAATGAGGTAATACATGCCTGTTTTCCTAATGCATATCCATTTTTCATTAGACATTGTTGGCATTTGAGCCTTTTCACTCACCAGCAATTGCACATTTTATGATGGATCAATTTTGGTTAAGTTAGTGCAGTAGCTACAGTATATAGATTTTTAGGCAGATTACAACAGCTAACATTATATGCCTCCTAAACCCTAATTATCTAAGTGATTCTCCTCCCTTCTCCCTCTCATCACTGTGTCCAAAACATGCTGACTCGTATGTCAAGTAGATGTTGCGGACATACGACTGCCGTGTAGAGTTAAAGCCACCGAGGCGATAGCTCATTTTTAATTGCTTTATAATTATGACTACACAAATTCACGGCTGGAGGATGGGTCATTTTCTTTATGCTGATTTAATTATGCCTCATGATCATGCTAGGAACCAGACATGTTTGAATCACCCCATGGCATTATTTATAGTAGATTGTGAGATACAAGAGCCCATAGGCACACACAGGCAGACACACACACACTAGCCTTTCTATGCTACAGTATAAATTGGCAGTGGTAGCTCTGTGTTAAAGCCAGACAGGCTGTACTTTCCCCCCTGGTTTCTGGTGCACACAGACAGGCAGGGAGAGAGGAAGGGAAGGAAGAAGGGAGGGAGGGAAGGAAGGAATGTGAGCCTGCCAGCCGCCCACCAGACTGCCCTTCTGCAGTCAGTTCACCCACTCTCAAGGACAGTACTGTCTAGCCGCATGCCGTCTCTCCCTCTCTCTTTTTGTCTTCCTACCTCTGCCAGGCTGCATGACAATGAGCCAGAGTAAATATATAACATTAATTGGCAGTGTGATCATTTAGAGCCCATAATCCCTGAGCAACTATTGCTTTTATGATAAACGCTTGGCAGTCCACATTATGCTGCTACCTCTGCTGTGAGATAGATAGGGAGAGGGGGTGGGGAAGAGAAATGGAGAGGGGGGGTTGCGAGAAAGGGAGCGATAGGGGGCTGAGAGAGATAGAGTGATAGAGGGAGGGGGAGTTGAGAGGGAGAGGGAGAGATCAGTGTATGTTGGGGGATTAGTTTCATTGCACCACTGAGGAGGAGTGGAGTGTTTTACAAGGCCCGCGCAACTCTCCCTCTTACCACCACTCAATTACATTGACATATTGAAGGTAAAGGGGGAGGGAGGACTCATCTTTGTATCACCTCTCTGAAATGTAGCCTAGTGATGGAAAAAGTGACATGGATGAAACATAATGTTCTGAAATATGTAATAAAGAGATTTTAGCTTAATGGTTTAATGCCTAATTCCCTCCTTCAGACTCTCTGCCAAATGTGAAGCTATCAGTCAGTGGCCATTTTGTCTCTCTGTGAACTTTTCTTTAAAATAGTCTTCACTTTCTCTACTTTACTAATGCATTAGATACCTGACTATCTAGTGTGATATATCATGAGGACAAAGGACATCTGAGTGAACACACCACTATAATCTGTGTCTCCAATTCCTTTTCACTGTGGGCTCTCGTCTGTAGCCTATAACCCTACTAAAGACAAAAAGCACCTGGACTCATGGGGACATTTTATTGGCTGTGAACCAAGCATCCATCTCCATCACCATGTCACCTTCAAATAGGTGGGGAGATAGGGAGGGGAGGGAGGGGAAGATGGGAAAGAGGTGTAGAGGGTGGGGACAGGGCAGTCTAGCTAGATTTGTCATCCCTGAGCCTCTTCAGCCCCGCTGTGACAGCAGAGCATTTCATCTTCCTCCCCATTCATCCTGGATACAGACAGACAGAGAACCACGAGAAGAGAAAAAGCATAAATAATGCGCTTTCTCTCTCTGCCGCCTGCCGTCTCACACAGCCTCACTACATGGTGGTGTAACAAAGCAGCACATACTTTATGAAGGCACGGTATACCTTATTCCAACCCCTCGTCTTATTCCACATTATGTTGTGTTACAGCCTGAATTCAAAATGGATTAAATGTTGTTTTTTTCTCACCCATCTACATACACACTTCATCCCCATAATGACAAAGTGAAAACATGTTTTTAGAAACTTCAGCAAATGTATTGAAAATGAAGTACAGAAATATCTCATTTACATAAGTATTCACACCCCTGGGTCAATACTTATGTAAATTACATTTGCCCATTATTATTTTCAAAATTCTTTAAGCTCTGTCAAATTGGTTGTTGATCATTGCTAGACAACTACTTTAAGGTTATGCCATAGATTTTCAAGTAGATTTAGGTCAAAACTGTAATTCGGCCACTAAGGAACATTTATTGTCTTCTTGGTAAGCATGTGTCGTATTGGATTTGCCCCAAACATAACATAAGTTTTTTATTCAGGACAAAAAGTTAATTGCTTTTCCAAGTGTTTTGCAGTATTACGTTAGTGCCTTGTTGCAAACAGGATGCATGTTTTTGAATATGTGTTATTCTGTACAAGCTTCCTTCTTTTCACTCTGTCAATTATGTTAGTATTGTTGTTGGGCTACAATGTTGTTGATCCATCCACAGTTTTCTCCTATCCCAGCCATTAAACTCTCTAACTGTTTTAAAGTCACCATTGACCTCATGGTGAAATCCCTGAGTGGTTTCCTTCCTCACCGGCAACTTAGTTAGGAAGGGCAGCTGTATCTTTGTAGTGACTGGGTGTATTGATACAGAATCCAGGCTGTATCACATCTGGCCATGATTGGGAGTCCCATAGGGCGGTGCACAATTGGCCCACCGTCATCCGGGTTTGTAAATAAGAATTTGTTCTTAACTGACTTGCCTAGTTAAATGAAGGTTAAATAAAAATGTAAAATAAATGTAAAAAATACACCATCCAAAGTGTAATTTATAAATTCACTATGCTCAAAGGGATATTCAATGCCTGCTTTTTTTCTGTTTTTACCCATCTATCAATAGGTGCTCTTCTTTGCGAGGCATTGGAAAACCTCCCTGGTCTTTGTGGTTGAATCATTTGTGTTTGAAATACAAAAATCATGTTAAACACGGTTATTGCACACAGAGTCCATGCAACTTATTATGTGATGTGTTAAGACCATTTTTAATCCTGAACTTATTTAGGTTTGCCATAACAAAGGTGCTGGATACGTATTGACTCAAGTCATTTCCGCGTTTAATTAAATTCCACTTTGACATTATGAGGTGTTGTGTCTAGTCCAGTGACAAAAGAAAATCTAATTGTAGTCCATTTTGAATTCAGGCTGTAACACAACAAAATGTGTAAAAAGCCAAAAGGTGTGAATACTTTCTGAAGGCAATGTATGAGGATGTACGGGACCTGTTTATATATGGATGTTTAATGTAGCGACAGGGATGGCCAGGGTGTTTGGTTGTGCATGATGAGGAATCCTCCATGGGGTACAGTGATGGCTACTGGAGAGGGAGGGGAGTCCAAGATAGCCCTGTGGTCATCCAATAAACTGTAGTGTAATGAAAAAGAGGAGTAAGATATTTAACTATAGATCATTTGTATTATCTTTGGTAACCCTAGCCTTATTCTGATATAATTTCAAGTCCTATAGCCCATTATGATATAATATTATGTAGCACATTAAACCATTCAGTGTCTCTGAAATAACTCAATACAGTTCTGTCTTTGTATGTAATGTAATTCCATGCAGCATCCATTGATCTCCTTTTTTACGCTCAACCTCTGACTTTGACTCCAAATACAGCTTTTAGGACCTGAATGATGCGGAGCAGCAATTTCCAGATGACAGGTTTTACAGAGTGGAAATAAAGAAAACAATCCATCTGTCGACAACATCAGACAGCTTTATTGTAGTATGGAAGGGAGGAGGGTCTGTGTTCAGATGGGGCTGTAGTGTGGAAGGGAGGAGGGTCTGTGTTCAGATGGGGCTGTAGTGTGGAAGGGAGGAGGGTCTGTGTTCAGATGGGGCTGTAGTGTGGAAGGGTGGAGGGTCTGTGTTCAGATGGGGCTGTAGTGTGGAAGGGAGGAGGGTCTGTGTTCAGATGGGGCTGTAGTGTGGAAGGGAGGAGGGTCTGTGTTCAGATGGGGCTGTAGTGTGGAAGGGAGGAGGGTCTGTGTTCAGATGGGGCTGTAGTGTGGAAGGGTGGAGGGTCTGTGTTCAGATGGGGCTGTAGTGTGGAAGGGAGCAGGGTCTGTGTTCAGATGGGGCTGTAGTGTGGAAGGGAGGAGGGTCTGTGTTCAGATGGGGCTGTAGTGTGGAAGGGAGGAGGGTCTGTGTTCAGATGGGGCTGTAGTGTGGAAGGGAGCAGGGTCTGTGTTCAGATGGGGCTGTAGTGTGGAAGGGAGCAGGGTCTGTGTTCAGATGGGGCTGTAGTGTGGAAGGGAGCAGGGTCTGTGTTCAGATGGGGCTGTAGTGTGGAAGGGAGGAGGGTCTGTGTTCAGATGGGGCTGTAGTATGGAAGGGAGCAGGGTCTGTGTTCAGATGGGGCTGTAGTGTGGAAGGGAGCAGGGTCTGTGTTCAGATGGGGCTGTAGTGTGGAAGGGAGCAGGGTCTGTGTTCAGATGGGGCTGTAGTGTGGAAGGGAGCAGGGTCTGTGTTCAGATGGGGCTGTAGTATGGAAGGGAGCATGCTCTGTGTTCAGATGGGGCTGTAGTATGGAAGGGAGGAGGGTCTGTGTTCAGATGGGGCTGTAGTGTGGAAGGGAGGAGGGTCTGTGTTCAGATGGGGCTGTAGTATGGAAGGGAGGAGGGTCTGTGTTCAGATGGGGCTGTAGTGTGGAAGGGAGGAGGGTCTGTGTTCAGATGGGGCTGTAGTATGGAAGGGAGGAGGGTCTGTGTTCAGATGGGACTGTAGTGTGGAAGGGAGGAGGGTCTGTGTTCAGATGGGGCTGTAGTATGGAAGGGAGCAGGGTCTGTGTTCAGATGGGGCTGTAGTGTGGAAGGGAGGAGGGTCTGTGTTCAGATGGGGCTGTAGTGTGGAAGGGAGCAGGGTCTGTGTTCAGATGGGGCTGTAGTGTGGAAGGGAGGAGGGTCTGTGTTCAGATGGGGCTGTAGTGTGGAAGGGAGGAGGGTCTGTGTTCAGATGGGGCTGTAGTGTGGAAGGGAGGAGGGTCTGTGTTCTTTTTATAAGAAACATTAATGTGTTGAAAATACCAATTTTTTTGCGTTGTCAACTTACACGCAGCTCTGACACACACACTTATCCTACCAGACATGCCACCAGGGGTGTTTTCACAGTCCCCAAATCCCCCAAAAATTCAAGAAAGCGTACGGTACTATATAGAGCCGTAATTGCATGGAACTTCCTTCCATCTCATATTTCTCAAATAAACAGCAAACCTGGTTTCAAAAACAGATAACGCAACACCTCGCGGCACAACGCCTCTCCCCTATTTGACCAAGATAGTTTGTGTGTATGCATTGATATCTAGGCTACATGTACCTTTATTTAAAAAATGTAGTTCTGTCTTTGAGCTGTTCTTGTCTATTGAAGTTCTGTATTATGTCATTCTGTATTATGTTTCATGTTTTGTGTGGAGCCCAGGAAGAGTAACTGCTGCTTTTGCAACAGCTAATGGGGATCCTGATAAAATACCAAATCTACTAACCTATAGCCTGTTGTTGACGACTAGAGCCTGGGCTCTCCAGACATTGGTGGGATAGTGTCTGTTTGTTTCCTTCCATGTAAAGGGTGTTAGTGTTTCTTCCCTGTGGTTGGCAGCAGGCTGTGGTTTAGAATTAGTGTTTACTTTGGCTGACCGACAGACAGATCCCCACTGTAGGCAGGCCAACAGAACAGGGTCTGAGTGCCTGTCTGGATTTACTGCTGCATGGGGTTTGCCTACATTCATCTAGTTCTGTCTCTCTCTGTGTCTGGGCTGAGGAGATGAGGAGGTAACGAGAGGGGAGGAGGAGTGCTGGGGAAGTGATTGTTGTAATTAACTGTGAAGAACAGAGAGAGTCTGCTATTCCGTCTAAATACACGAGACGTGTCCTCCTAGTCCTACCACTAGCTGTATTTCCAGGTGATGGGTGGTGACTCTGAGGCCTGTAGTAAAAGATATGTGGCCTAGTGATGAGCTGTGGAACCTGGTGGGATAGAGCAGGCCTTTCGCAGATTGTAATGCATGGTGATGTCACCAGACAGGCCAAAAACTCAATCCCACTTAAACAGGCTGTCTTTTCAAACAACTCTTACACTATAAAGGTGTTGTCATAATTTTCACAATTTCACAGTATTATTCCAACCTTTATGGTGTGGAAATATATATAAAATAATTTTTTTTTGACTGCACTGGGCCTTTAACACATTTTAAATGTTGATGAGATTGTCAACACGGTCCATGGTAGAGAGATCCCCCTGTTTTCTAGCATGTATTTAACAGGCCAGGGTCTGTGTATAACCATGGGACACTTAATGTAACATTTCATACACTGTACAGGGCATAATGAGAAACAATTGGCTGATGTACATGTGTGCATGCATGCTGGGTCTGCTTCTTCTAACCGTGTGTAACATCCTTTGTGTTGAAAACCTCCACTTTGTGTATTGGTTTGTGTCTGCAGAACACTGTAGGCAGTGTTCTAGCTCTTGAACTCTCTGTTCAGGTTTTACAGCCAGCCAGAGCCAGTGTTGGATGTAATGCATTCACTTCCAAGACAAACACAGGTAATGAGCTGTGTCCGGCACAGCAGAGTGGAGGTGTTCAGAGCTGTCTCTTAACTCTCAACTCTCAACTCCCACCCACTCTCTCCTGCTTCTCTCAGTGTCTGCTATATATTTACTCATAGAGTGCCGCACGGGACTCTCTTGTAAAATAGATTTAATGTCTATGAGAATAACCTGTATGAATAAAGGTTAAATGAAAAAACTGCAGTATATGAGTGGGAGAGGTTGATAATGTCTTATGTAGTCAAACCTTCCAGACAATCCATACTCAAGAGGCATGGGTTAAAAGATGTCAGATTTGATGTCAATTCTGTATCTTTCTGTTTCCCTATCTCTATCCCTGTTTCTTTATCTCTATCCCTGTTTCTCTATCTCTATCCCTGTTTCTTTATCTCTATCCCTGTTTCTTTATCTCTATCCCTGTTTCTCTATCTCTATCCCTGTTTCTCGATCTCTATCCCTGTTTCCCGATCTCTATCCCTGTTTCCCTATCTCTATCCCTGTTTCTTTATCTCTATCCCTGTTTCTCTGTCTCTATCCCTGTTTATCTATCTCTATCCCTGTTTCTCTATCCCTGTATCCCTGTTTCTCTATCTCTGTTTCTCTATCTCTATCCCTGTTTCCCTATCTCTATCCCTGTTTCTTTATCTCTATCCATGTTTCTCTATCTCTATCCCTGTTTCTCTATCTCTATCCCTGTTTCTCTATCTCTATCCCTGTTTCTCTATCTCTATCCCTGTTTCTTTATCTCTATCCCTGTTTCTCGATCTCTATCCCTGTTTCCCGATCTCTATCCCTGTTTCCCTATCTCTATCACTGTTTCCCTATCTCTATCCCTGTTTCCCTATCTCTATCCCTGTTTCTTTATCTTTATCCATGTTTCTCTATCTCTATCCCTGTTTCTCTATCTCTATCCCTGTTTCTCTATCTCTATTCATGTTTCTTTATCTCTATCCCTGTTTCTTTATCTCTATCCCTGTTTCTCGATCTATATCCCTGTTTCCCAATCTCTATCCCTGTTTCCCTATCTCTATCCCTGTTTCCCTATCTCTATCCCTGTTTCCCTATCTCTATCCCTGTTTCCCTATCTCTATCCCTGTTTCTCTGTCTCTATCCCTGTTTCTCTATCCCTATCCCTGTTTCTCTATCCCTGTATCCCTGTTTCTCTATCTCTGTTTCTCTATCTCTATCCCTGTTTCCCTATCCCTGTTTCCCTATCTCTATCCCTGTTTCTCTATCTCTATCCCTGTTTCTCTCTCTATCCCTGTTTCTCTATCTCTATCCCTGTTTCTCTCTCTATCCCTGTTTCCCTATCTCTATCCCTGTTTCTCTATCCCTGTTTCTCTATCCCTGTTTCTCTATCTCTATCCCTGTTTCTCTATCCCTGTATCCCTGTTTCTCTATCTCTATCCCTGTTTCTCTATCCCTGTTTCCCTATCCCTGTTTCCCTATCTCTATCCCTGTTTCTCTATCTCTATCCCTGTTTCTCTATCTCTATCCCTGTATCCCTGTTTCTCTATCCCTGTATCCCTGTTTCTCTATCTCTATCCCTGTTTCTCTATCTCTATCCCTGTTTCTCTATCCCTGTATCCCTGTCTCTATCCCTGTTTCTCTATCTATATCCCTGTTTCTCTATCTCTATCCCTGTTTCCCTATCTCTATCCATGTTTCCCTATCTCTATCCATGTTTCCCTATCTCTATCCCTGTTTCTCTATCTCTATCCCTGTTTCCATATCTATATCCCTGTTTCTCTATCCCTGTTTCTCTATTCCTGTTTCCCTATCCCTGTTTCTCTATCCCTGTTTCACTATCCCTGTTTCTCTATCCCTGTTTCACTATCCCTGTTTCTCTATCCCTGTTTCCCTATCCCTGTTTCCCTATCTCTATCCCTGTTTCTCTATCTCTATCCCTGTTTCTCTATCTCTATCCCTGTATCCCTGTTTCTCTATCCCTGTATCCCTGTTTCTCTATCTCTATCCCTGTTTCTCTATCTCTATCCCTGTTTCTTTACCCCTGTATCCCTATCTCTATCCCTGTTTCTCTATCTATATCCCTGTTTCTCTATCTCTATCCCTGTTTCCCTATCTCTATCCATGTTTCCCTATCTCTATCCATGTTTCCCTATCTCTATCCCTGTTTCTCTATCTCTATCCCTGTTTCCATATCTATATCCCTGTTTCTCTATCCCTGTTTCTCTATCCCTGTTTCCCTATCCCTGTTTCTCTATCCCTGTTTCACTATCCCTGTTTCTCTATCCCTGTTTCTCTATTCCTGTTTCCCTACTGTTTCCCTATCTCTAACCCTGTTTCCCTACTGTTTCCCTATCTCTAACCCTGTTTCCATATCTCTATCCATGTTTCCCTATCTCTATCCCTGTTTCTCTATCTCTACCCCTGTTTCCCTATCTCTATCCCTGTTTCTCTATCCCTGTTTCTCTATCCCTGTTTCTCTATCCCTGTTTCTCTATCCCTGTTTCTCTATCCCTGTTTCCCTATCTCTAACCCTGTTTCCCTACTGTTTCCCTATCTCTAACCCTGTTTCCCTATCTCTATTCCTGTTTCCCTACTCTTTTCATATCTCTAACCCTGTTTCCCTACTGTTTCCCTATCTCTAACCCTGTTTCCCTACTGTTTCCCTATCTCTATCCATGTTTCCCTATCTCTATCCCTGCTTCTCTCTCTATCCCTGTTTCCCTATCTCTATCCCTGTTTCTCTCTCTATCCCTGTTTCCCTATCTCTATCCCTGTTTCTCTTTTCCCTCCATCTTTCACTCACGCACTTACTCACACACTCTCTCACTCTCTCTCTCTCTCTCTCACACACACACACACACACACACACACACACACACACACACACACACACACACACACACACACACACACACACACACACACACACACACACACACACACACACACACACACACACACACACACACACACACACACACACACACAGAGAGAGAGAGACACACAGACTAACCAAGTTTCCATCCAACCTTTTTATGCGGGTAAAGTACATGTCAGATAAAAAATGTCCCGACAGGCCTGATGGAAACAGCAAATTTGTCGGTAAACTTTCCAAATGTCGCCAAAACAAAATACACTAGACAAGGTGGGTTGTTTTTGTGTCTGTAAAATTAATTATGCAAGAAATGACGACAGAAACGCTTTTATCCGCAAATATTGATATATTAGCCATCATATCGAAGTCAACTTGGAGTCACGCGATGTGTTGTGTGGTCCTCTAACTATGACTTAGGAAACCATGCAGTTTATTAGGTTACAGATATAATAAGTGATGATGAACTTCACAGGGTGGGGAAAGTGCACAGTGATGAGCTTGATGCTCCTTTCCAATATATATATATAGAGGGTCTTATTTTGGTGACTGGATGATCGATGCTCGTTTAACAAGTAAAAATGATCTCCCTCTTTTCTCCCTACTAATCTCATCAAGTAGGCCTAGGCTATACCCACACTGTATCTGCAAGCTGTTGGCTAGAGCGCACGTGCAAGACCAGTGACTCTACCAACAGTAGAGTTAAAAATGCAATGGAAACCAATTTAACTCGGTTTGTTTTATTCAGTACATTGGAATTTAACCACAAAAGTTATTTTTTGTGTGCACCACATCACGCACAGCCTTTTATCTGCAACAAGTCAATTGAATGGAAACACACCTCCGGTGGGAAAATGCGCATGTTTTTATGCAGATTTTAGAACATTTACATGAAAATATGTCACCAATTGGATGGAAACCTAGCTTCTGATTTATTTGGCTTCTGTCTGCGCTGAGAGAAATCATTAATATATTTTTTGCCTGCCGACGCTAGTGATTGATTTCTCTCTCTATTAAGTTATCTATTTGCCTGTCAGCTAAGCTTTACGTTTCTGTCCTCAATCCATACTCCTATTAAATTCCTGCTCTATTTTTGCTGATTAGGCCACTTTGCCTTTGTGCGAGGAGAGGGCTTTTTGGAGATACAGAGGCAGATGATGAAACATCTCACTCAACGAGTTGAGGAAATGTTTGTGTCCATCTCCTTTTGTTAGGTTATATAGAAATTGGATGTGCTTGTGTGAGTTTTGATTTTGGGTGAATGAGGATCGCAACAACAAACTGATTGATTGTCAAACAAATGAAATAAAATCCGTAGACAGAATCATTTCCCCCTCAACTGTAGATCACAATGAGAATTATGTAACACTATATCAGTCTCTCCTGCTTTCTGATCCTTTGTCCTTTCTTCTGCTCTCTCTTTCTCTCCCTCATCATCACCTCTCTCTCCCTTCTCTCTTGTGGCCTAAGCCCTAGTCTCCATGAGGTTTCTCAGGCCACTTGCTTTAGGTTTTCAGGTTTGGCCCTTAAGCCGGAGCTCTTGAAGTGGTAATGGGCCCTTGGAGAATGATTCTCTTTGAGCTCGGGCTGTCTGTGGACTGGGGAGGCCCAGTACTACACAGCCCAGGGCCTGTTAGTGGAGGCTACTGGGGAATGGCATGGGCCACAGGGAGAGGAGGGGGGAGGGAAGGAGAGAGGGAGGGAGGGAGGAGAGGGAGAAAGAAGGGGGTGAGTGGAGAGGGAGGGAGAGAGGGAAGGGGTGTGCCTTCTCAGTCCCCAGCTCTTACCCCATCATTTGATTTATTTTTCTTTTCGGCTGGTTAAGTGCGTGGATCACACAGCAGAGCACTCAGTGCTGCACACCACAGCCATTGCTCTCCCTTTTTCTTTTTCTCTCTCCTTCTCTTCTTCTCTCCCTCTCTGCTGCTGAAGCTCTGAGCCCATGGGCTGCTCCCAGGCCTTCATTGGTCTTTGGAGCAATTCACAGAGCTGTGTGTGTTAAAAAAAAATCTTGGTTGACCGAAAGTCATGGACACTCCCTGTGTTTGAATAAAATCAAATATATATAGGCTATGTCTGATGCTTTAAGCACTGCAATTAAAAATGAAGAGACACAAATTACTAAAGAGGGAGCAAGAGATCAATATAGCCTAACCAGAAGAAGAAGAAAAAAATTCCCGACCCGACACTCCTCCTCCCGCTGGCCTTCTGCTGCTGGCCTTCTGCTGCTGGCAACTTCAGGATTGTAATGGCAGAATCTGTTCTGCCATTACACTCCTGAAGTTTCTGGTAATAGACTACACCAGCGGTCAGTAACCTTTACGATTTGGAGCGCTAAGTTATCGTACCATTTCTACTGATCTTTGTGCCAGTTATGATTTTCTTATGCACGTTTTCTTGGAACAGTTTCATTTCACTTATAATAAAATCTCAAAATCAATGTCAAAAGTATATCTAAATAAAAATGATACAAATCTAAAAGTAAATTCTATTGCCATTGCCAATATAATTGCCTACATAAAACCAACAAATAAAAACATTGTAGCCCGCAGGTAGAAAATATCCTGATAAAAATAAATATCCTATAGATCACTTTGGCTATGCATGGCCTGTCTGCAAGGAACTTGAAACATTGTATAAACTATTAACTTGGGTCAGGCCTGAAGCTATTGTTTACAGCATTGTATAAAATATTCTGGGCCCTCAGAGTTTCCATGCCCAGTGAGTTCCATACAGACAGTCACAGCTGTAGGCAATTTGCACAAGGGATAAGAAGTAATCAGGTAGGCCTTTTTTTATGACATTTCCACCAAATCAGAGCATGAATGTTTTCCTTTCATGCTGAGTGGTTATTGAAAGGGAGAGAGCTGGAAAGATTTTTTTAAATAGGCTACGTTGGGGAACTACTGTATTGTCTTTCTCAGTGCATGTATAAACAGACTTTGTTTACTTACTTTTTGAGGCAAAATAAAAATGACTTCGAGAAGCTCCACATTGATGGTGAGTTAAGACATTCAGAAATAGTATCAGATCCCCAAATGGGCACATTTATAGGCCTACATTGGCGCGCAGGCCATGTAGTCTTGGCCTAGTTCTATGCGTAATCAGGTACGTGTCCTTACTCAACATTGACAGGAGCGCTCCAAACAAAAGACAATAAATTAATTGACAACTCGTGAATGGAATGAAATAAACCAGTGTATCCTAGGTTGTGCGCTCTGTGAATATCGTGTCCACTCCTACAATGACAACAGTAGGACTGTAGTAATAGTAGTTTGAATGCATTAACAGAAATGACCGTAACCAAACTAGAGGTCGACCGATTATGATTTTTCAACGCCGATACTGATTATTGGAGGACCAAAAAAAGCCGATACCAATTAATCGGCTGGTTTTTATTTTATTTTTTATGTATTTATTTATTTGTAATAATGACAATTACAACAATACTGAATGAACACTTTTATTTTAACTTAATATAATACATCAATAAAATCAATTTAGCCTCAAATAAATAATGAAACATGTTCAATTTGGTTTAAATAATGCAAATACAAAGTGTTGGAGAAGAAAGTAAAAGTGCAATATGTGTCATGTAAAAAAGCTAACGTTTAAGTTCCTTGCTCAGAACATGAGAATATATGAAAGATGGTGGTTCCTTTTAACATCAGTCTTCAATATTCCCAGGTTAGAAGTTTTAGGTTGTAGTTATTATAGGAATTATAGGACTATTTCTCTCTATACCATTTTGTATTTCATATACCTTTGACTATTGGATGTTCTTATAGGCACTTTAGTATTGCCAGTGTAACGCGCACCCCGCTAACTAGCTAGCCATTTCACATCAGTTACACCAGCCTAATCTCGGGAGTTGATAGGCTTGAAGTCATAAACAGCTCAATGCTTGAAGCACAGCGAAGAGCTGCTGCAAACGCACGAAAGTGCTGTTTGAATGAATGCTTACGAGCCTGCTGCAAATCATAGACTTAATTATAGCATAATAACACACAGAAATATGAGCCTTAGGTCATTAATATGGTCAAATCCGGAAACTATCATTTCGAAAACAAAACGTTTATTCTTTCAGTGAAATACGGAACCGTTCCGTATTTTATCTAACGGGTGGCATCCATAAGTCTTACGTATTCCTGTTACATTGCACAACCTTCAATGTTATGTCATAATTACGTACAATTCTGGCAAATTAGTTTGCAACGAGCCAGGCTGCCCAAACTGTTGCATATACCCTGACTCTGCGTGCAATGAACGCAAGAGAAGTGACACAATTTCCCTAGTTAAATATTGCCTGCTAACCTGGATTTCTTTTAACTAAATATGCAGGTTTAAAAATATATACTTCTGTGTATTGATTTTAAGAAAGGCATTGATGTTTATGGTTAGGTACATTGTGCTTTTTTCACAAATGCGCTTTTGATAAGTCATCCCCCGTTTGGCGAAGTTGGTCTTCACACGGTTCGCAACGAGCCAGGCGGCCTAAACTGCTGCATATAGCCTGACTCTGTTGCACAGAACGCAAGAAAAGTGACACAATTTCCCTAGTTAAAATAAATTCATGTTAGCAGGCAATATCAACTAAATATGCAGGTTTAAAAATATATACTTGTGTATTGATTTTAAGAAAGGCGTTGATGTTTATGGTTAGGTACACATTGGTGCAACGACAGTGCTTTTTCGCGAATGCACTTGTTAAATAACCGTTTGGCGAAGTAGGCTATGATTCAATGATAAATTAACAGGCACTGCATCGATTATATGCAACGCAGGACAAGCTAGATAAACTAGTAATATCATCAACCATGTGTAGTTAACTAGTGATTATGTTAAGATTGATAGTTTTTTATAAGATAAGTTTAATGTTAGCTAGCACCTTACCTTGGCTCCTTGCTGCACTCGCATAACAGGTAGTCAGCCTGCCACACAGTCTCCTCGTGGAGTGCAATATAATCGGCCATGATCGGTGTCCACAAATGCCGATTACCGATTGTTATGAAAACTTGAAATCGGCCCTAATTAATCGTCCATTCCGATTAATTGGTCGACCTCTAAACCAAACAAACATTGTCGATTTAGAAATTGTACTACTGGTAATACTAGTGTGCCATCCCCCGCAGCCTCTGCAATGGATTAGTCAACTGAGACAGGTGTCTCGTTTACATTTACGTTATATGTCTCATCCAGAGCGACTTACAGTAGTGAGTGCATACATTTTCATACTGGTCCCCCATGGGAATCAAACCTACAACCTTGACATTGCAAGCGCCATATTCGACCAACTGAGTCACACAGGACCCACACAGGTCGCTTGTGCCATAACACATTTTTCTATATATTTACAACAGCTTGACTAAAAAATCAGTCTACCAGCAGTCTATCGACCAAACAATTGACCAATCGACTAAATGGGGTCAGCCCTAGTGTGTGTGTGTGTGTGTGTGTGAGCCTGCCTCTTGTCAGCGGTCAGGCCCAGTGCAGCTCATCTCGATTGTGCAGGGTAAGGCAAGCCAGCAGGGCTACAGTCTGTGCACACACACACACACAGACGTGTGCCCGGCCCAGGAAAACCGCTGAGCTGGGACTAAGAGACCGTGTGTCTGTGTCTGTGTGTGTGTGTGTGTGTGTGTCTACAGTTGGTGTCTCAGAGGAATATAATCGTTAAATGCTATGAAAGGCCTACCACTGAGGCTCCCGCTTTCTAAGATAGCTAGGGACAAGATTTTACCATACTTTTCCTTTTTTGAAGCCTTTCAATTCTCTCGTGTTTTAGCCATTTTCTGGCAACTGCTTGTCTGCTGGCAGTTTTGTCTATGCCTCTAATCTAATGCTATCTCTATTTTCACATGGGTCTCGCTGTGTTCAATGTGCTAGAATTCCTCTCTCACTGTGATCCTTACACAAACAGCTTTATCAGAGTGATTACTCTCTCTTCTGAGGCTCATCAAGCTCCCCTACTCGTCTGTCTGTCTGTCTGTCTGTCTGTCTGTCTGTCTGTCTGTCTGTCTGTCTGTCTGTCTGTCTGTCTGTCTGTCTGTCTGTCTGTCTGTCTGTCTGTCTGTCTGTCTGTCTGTCTGTCTGTCTGTCTGTCTGTCTGTCTGTCTGTCTGTCTGTCTGTCTGTCTGTCTGTCTGTCTGTCTGTCTGTCTGTCTGTCTGTCTGTCTGTCTGTCTGTCTGTCTGTCTGTCTGTCTGTCTGTCTGTCTGTCTGTCTGTCTGTCTGTCTGTCTGTCTGTCTGTCTGTCTCCTCAATACCACCTGGCTGGGGTGGAATGTACTAATGTTCTACACATGGGAATGCTCACAGTTATTTGACATTTGGTTTTGGAGCTAACTACATAACTATGTTGTGTTCCCCACAGTGTTGATGATTGCACTGCTTTTGTGTGTGAGTGTTCGTTGGAAGTTTTTGAAAATGGGATTGGATGAGTCAAGAGATGACAGACTCAGATCCTAGATCAGTTTGGATGGGCCCACTCCAGCTGACAGCCCAGTATTTATTCAGTACAAAAGAAGCCCTGGAGCACTGTGCACTCTCACTTAACCACAGGACACGCTTCAAGCTGTGCTGCCATCGCTGCCTAGGCCCTGGGTTCTCCTCCAGTCACTCTCTGGGTTCTCCTCCAGTCACTCTCTGGGTTCTCCTCCAGTCACTCTCTGGGTTCTCCTCCAGTCACTCTCTGGGTTCTCCTCCAGTCACTCTCTGGGTTGGGTTCCGACTGAGTCTCAGCCTGTCTGCCCTCCCTTTTATGTCATGCTCTCTCTCTCTCTCTCTCTCTCTCTCTCACTCTATCTGTGACAGGTTGCGTGTAACAGACAAGGACAGGTGGCCCCATTTCTCCCTGACATCAGTCTGCCATAAAGCTTTGTCAATGTCAGTCCTGATGTGATGTATGGGGGAATCCGCTGCTCTGACACATCATTCACTATGCTGCTCAAGTCAATGGTTCAACTCAGTCAGTTGTGTGAAATCATTTTCACAGCCTAACAAAAATATAGAGGTTTTACTTGTATAAAGAAATATAATGATATTTGAGTGTACCCATGCATGTACTGTCAAATTTGCCGTGGTGTGAGGGGCTATGCCCATTCTAGACATTCTATTTCTATGGGTATACCCTTGGTATTGCAAAGCCTTTATGACAGCTCTCTGGATAGGGCACTCCTGAGAGGTCAAAAGCTGCCAGGTAGAGTTAGCAGTGGCTCTGGAGGGCAAAGTTTGACATCTGACAGGCAGGTGATACAACATGCTGTCGTTGGGGCCACGCAGACTCTACCTTCCGGTGACATACTGTATTCCCCCATGACAATACAGTGACTCACAGGGCCTCCCAAGACCTGCCGGAGTGACTGACAGGGCTGTATAACATATCAGATTACAATAGTTACCCTCTAGCTCTACATATAGAATCCCTATTAGATATATTTTAGAATTTAGTATTATATTCTATGCCTATGAACTACCCTCTTACCAGCCATACAGAGCTTATATTTGTACAGTACAGAGTAATCAATATCTCTTACTACACATTATATCATTCGTTGTAGTGCATTTTTTCAGGACCACAATAGATAAACTAGACCATTTCATATTTCCTAAGCATCACTCAGCTTCCCCTCTATCCCAGGAGCCTGGTCCCTATAAACATTTAGAACACTAGATCCAGCAGTCGGGCATCGAGAGCCTGCGTTCTACCTGAGGGAGAGGCACACACAGTGCACAGCACTCTGGCTGTAGGGCATGTTACTTAGCCATGGACCTCTCTGTGTCCCAAAGCAATCAGGACCTCCGTGAGGGTACTGCTGGGGTAAATAGGGGTCATTGAGGGGGACATTAAATCAACTTCACAGTGTGGATTGACTAGATATGGATATTTGAAAAAGAGAAAAGATGAAGCAACACTTGGTGTTATCGTTATGTCTATTGCAGGGCTATACCTCTCCCTTTCTTTTGAGTTATTTCCTGTCTTCTCCATCTGTGTCTCTGTCTGTACAGTGTATGCGCGTGTGTGTATCCTCAGTCTGCAAAGTAGAATCTGTCAGAATAATTGATTTGGCTGATTAACAGCAGGCACAGAGAGTGGAAACTGTGCCATGTAATAAATAATGGTATTAGCCTAGTGGGTTTAATGATATTTTCCTCATCTGTAATATTTCATTAGCGTGGCTAATTGAAAAGGAACTGGTCTTCTTTGAATCAAAAGTACTGTACTTATTGTCTAAGATCATTCATTCCCAGGCTGAACACAGATGGTTCATTCTGCGGCGATTCATCACAGCCAATTTCTTAAAGAGATTTAAAGAGCCGGTGTGGGATTGGCCAACCTCTCCAGGCCTATTAGGGAAGTGTGTGAGTGTTTCTTTCTACTGTCTGATAGCCTATACTGTTGAGATGCGTCAGAGCTAAAGAGGGGCCTGGATCTTGTGTTGTCCTGTGAATGAATGCAGGGTTACATTTACCCCATATAGACACTAATAACAGAGGGGGAGGGGGGTTTTTAACATTCATATCCTCGCCTCTGATAATTACACGTCTGAAGTCCCCTCCTAAAATCACCTTGTGCCACCTCTGGAAATCATGTTAATTGGAGGACAATTTCAGCTTAATAGTGGCAGCGGGGGGGGGGGGGGTGGATGAGGGGGGGAAGAAGGTATGGAGAAGGGGGCTGCATGGGTGAGGAGCTGTTGGGTGGATCATCATGGTAGTAATTTGCTGGTGTAGCGTGAACCCACCTCTAACTCATTTGGAGTATCCCAATTTGCATATTCCCATCAAATTGAGTCGTCGGTGGACAGCTGGTGCGCGGAGACGTTTTGTTGGACTATTTTGAGATAACTGATTAAGTCAATTAAAGTTTAATGCATTGCTAAAACGCTGGTAATTATGTAATGAAATGTTCAGGCTGCAGTTCCAAGACTTCTATTTGTTCTGTTGACATCTTCCGCTGATGGGATTCATTTATAGAATCATTATCTCCTCGCAACAGTTTAGCAAATCGTATGTTGGATCTGTTCCTCTTTTAATTATTGTGTTACATGCAGTTCAGAGGAGGCTGGTGGAAGGATTTATAGGATGGGTTCATTGTAATGGCTGGAATGGCATCAATGGAATGGGGTCAAACGTGGTTTCCATAGATTTCATGTGTTTGATACCTGTCCATTCATTCCATTCCAGCCATTACAATGAGCCTGTCCTCCTATAGCTCCTCCCACCAGCCTCCACTGATGCAGATAAACCCACCTTTCCACATTTCATCCACCCATTTTGTTGGCGGTTGTGTAAAGGTAAAAGGAACTCCCCTCCTGTCTTTTGGGACGATGTGAGATGATGCCAGACAAGCACCTGTTGGGTCACAGAGTAGACTGAGAGGAGCAGCTGTACTGGCTGTTGGGTCACACAGTAGACTGAGAGGAGCAGCTTTACTGGCTGTTGGGTCACACAGTAGACTGAGAGGAGCAGCTGTACTGGCTGTTGGGTCACAGAGTAGACTGAGAGGAGCAGCTGTGCTGGCTGTTGGGTCACAGAGTAGACTGAGAGGAGCAGCTGTACTGGCTGTTGGGTCACAGAGTAGACTGAGAGGAGCAGCTGTACTGGCTGTTGGGTCACACAGTAGACTGAGAGGAGCAGCTGTACTGGCTGTTGGGTCACAGAGTAGACTGAGAGGAGCAGCTGTACTGGCTGTTGGGTCACAGAGTAGACTGAGAGGAGCAGCTGTACTGGCTGTTGGTCACAGAGTAGACTGAGAGGAGCAGCTGTACTGGCTGTTGGGTCACAGAGTAGACTGAGAGGAGCAGCTGTACTGGCTGTTGGGTCACAGAGTAGACTGAGAGGAGCAGCTGTACTGGCTGTTGGGTCACAGAGTAGACAGAGGAGCAGCTGTACTGGCTGTTGGGTCACAGAGTAGACTGAGAGGAGCAGCTGTACTGGCTGTTGGGTCACAGAGTAGACTGAGAGGAGCAGCTGTACTGGCTGTTGGGTCACAGAGTAGACAGAGGAGCAGCTGTACTGGCTGTTGGGTCACAGAGTAGACTGAGAGGAGCAGCTGTACTGGCTGTTGGGTCACAGAGTAGACAGAGGAGCAGCTGTACTGGCTGTTGGGTCACAGAGTAGACTGAGAGGAGCAGCTGTACTGGCTGTTGGGTCACACAGTAGACTGAGAGGAGCAGCTGTACTGGCTGTTGGGTCACAGAGTAGACTGAGAGGAGCAGCTGTACTGGCTGTTGGGTCACAGAGTAGACAGAGGAGCAGCTGTACTGGCTGTTGCAGCCAGGTAGACATTAACATTTAAAGCAGGGTTTTGATCAGGTGCTAAACGCAGACATAATGTTACACTGACTCCATCTGCTCCCTCTAGGGCTGTGGTGGAGTGTGTGTGAGGCAGTGGGGGGGGGGGGGGGTCAGAGTCAACAGGTGGTTCAGCTGACTGTAGGCCTAGATGGCATGTTGTACCAGGCCTCGGCACTGAGCAGTAGATCTCACTCTCTTCTCTTCCACTGCTCTTCCGTTTACATGCTGCGGTGTATAAGGTGAAGCGCCCTATTGTACTAAGCAAATGCAGTCTGGCCTGCATTACCTGGGAACAAACACTGTAAACACACCCACTGTTTGAAGAGGCTGCTGATTGCCTGCTCAGTCCCTCCTGTGTGTGTTATTGCTGGGGAAATAACAATAAAAGACCAAACAGTGAAAGACCACACTTGACCAGAGGGGTTCCAGTTGGCTACATGTGGATCACTCCTCTACGGTGAGCTGGTGTTTAGTCGCTGTGACCGCCTATAATAGGCCCAGACTCCAGGCAGAAGGTTAGCCACACAGTCTTAAGGGAGACGTGTGAAGGTACTAATGATGGGATTTGCACCAATAGCACTTGTTCTAGTGCTGTTGAGCAGGACTTGATGTTCCAGTGCTGTTGAGCAGGACTTGATGTTCCAGTGCTGTTGAGCAGGACTTGATGTTCCAGTGCTGTTGAGCAGGACTTGATGTTCCAGTGCTGTTGAGCAGGACTTGATGTTCCAGTGCTGTTGAGCAGGACTTGATGTTCCAGTGCTGTTGAGCAGGACTTGATGTTCTAGTGCTGTTGAGCAGGACTTGATGTTCTAGTGCTGTTGAGCAGGACTTGATGTTCTAGTGCTGTTGAGCAGGACTTGATGTTCCAGTGCTGTTGAGCAGGACTTGATGTTCTAGTGCTGTTGAGCAGGACTTGATGTTCCAGTGCTGTTGAGCAGGACTTGATGTTCTAGTGCTGTTGAGCAGGACTTGATGTTCCAGTGCTGTTGAGCAGGACTTGATGTTCCAGTGCTGTTGAGCAGGACTTGATGTTCTAGTGCTGTTGAGCAGGACTTGATGTTCTAGTGCTGTTGAGCAGGACTTGATGTTCTAGTGCTGTTGAGCAGGACTTGATGTTCCAGTGCTGTTGAGCAGGACTTGATGTTCTAGTGCTGTTGAGCAGGACTTGATGTTCTAGTGCTGTTGAGCAGGACTTGATGTTCCAGTGCTGTTGAGCAGGACTTGATGTTCTAGTGCTGTTGAGCAGGACTTGATGTTCCAGTGCTGTTGAGCAGGACTTGATGTTCTAGTGCTGTTGAGCAGGACTTGATGTTCTAGTGCTGTTGAGCAGGACTTGATGTTCCAGTGCTGTTGAGCAGGACTTGATGTTCCAGTGCTGTTGAGCAGGTCTTGATGTTCCAGTGCTGTTGAGCAGGACTTGATGTTCCAGTGCTGTTGAGCAGGACTTGATGTTCCAGTGCTGTTGAGCAGGACTTGATGTTCCAGTGCTGTTGAGCAGGACTTGATGTTCCAGTGCTGTTGAGCAGGACTTGATGTTCCAGTGCTGTTGAGCAGGACTTGATGTTCCAGTGCTGTTGAGCAGGACTTGATGTTCCAGTGCTGTTGAGCAGGACTTGATGTTCCAGTGCTGTTGAGCAGGACTTGATGTTCCAGTGCTGTTGAGCAGGACTTGATGTTCCAGTGCTGTTGAGCAGGACTTGATGTTCCAGTGCTGTTGAGCAGGACTTGATGTTCCAGTGCTGTTGAGCAGGACTTGATGTTCCAGTGCTGTTGAGCAGGACTTGATGTTCCAGTGCTGTTGAGCAGGACTTAATGTTCCAGTGCTGTTGAGCAGGACTTGATGTTCCAGTGCTGTTGAGCAGGACTTGATGTTCCAGTGCTGTTGAGCAGGACTTGATGTTCCAGTGCTGTTGAGCAGGACTTGATGTTCCAGTGCTGTTGAGCAGGACTTGATGTTCCAGTGCTGTTGAGCAGGACTTGATGTTCTAGTGCTGTTGAGCAGGACTTGATGTTCCAGTGCTGTTGAGCAGGACTTGATGTTCCAGTGCTGTTGAGCAGGACTTGATGTTCCAGTGCTGTTGAGCAGGACTTGATGTTCCAGTGCTGTTGAGCAGGACTTGATGTTCTAGTGCTGTTGAGCAGGACTTGATGTTCTAGTGCTGTTGAGCAGGACTTGATGTTCTAGTGCTGTTGAGCAGGACTTGATGTTCCAGTGCTGTTGAGCAGGACTTGATGTTCCAGTGCTGTTGAGCAGGACTTGATGTTCTAGTGCTGTTGAGCAGGACTTGATGTTCTAGTGCTGTTGAGCAGGACTTGATGTTCTAGTGCTGTTGAGCAGGACTTGATGTTCTAGTGCTGTTGAGCAGGACTTGATGTTCCAGTGCTGTTGAGCAGGACTTGATGTTCCAGTGCTGTTGAGCAGGACTTGATGTTCCAGTGCTGTTGAGCAGGACTTGATGTTCCAGTGCTGTTGAGCAGGACTTGATGTTCTAGTGCTGTTGAGCAGGACTTGATGTTCTAGTGCTGTTGAGCAGGACTTGATGTTCTAGTGCTGTTGAGCAGGACTTGATGTTCCAGTGCTGTTGAGCAGGACTTGATGTTCCAGTGCTGTTGAGCAGGACTTGATGTTCTAGTGCTGTTGAGCAGGTCTTGATGTTCCAGTGCTGTTGAGCAGGACTTGATGTTCTAGTGCTGTTGAGCAGGACTTGATGTTCCAGTGCTGTTGAGCAGGACTTGATGTTCCAGTGCTGTTGAGCAGGACTTGATGTTCCAGTGCTGTTGAGCAGGACTTGATGTTCCAGTGCTGTTGAGCAGGACTTGATGTTCCAGTGCTGTTGAGCAGGACTTGATGTTCCAGTGCTGTTGAGCAGGACTTGATGTTCCAGTGCTGTTGAGCAGGACTTGATGTTCCAGTGCTGTTGAGCAGGACTTGATGTTCCAGTGCTGTTGAGCAGGACTTGATGTTCCAGTGCTGTTGAGCAGGACTTGATGTTCCAGTGCTGTTGAGCAGGACTTGATGTTCCAGTGCTGTTGAGCAGGACTTGATGTTCCAGTGCTGTTGAGCAGGACTTGATGTTCTAGTGCTGTTGAGCAGGACTTGATGTTCTAGTGCTGTTGAGCAGGACTTGATGTTCTAGTGCTGTTGAGCAGGACTTGATGTTCCAGTGCTGTTGAGCAGGACTTGATGTTCTAGTGCTGTTGAGCAGGACTTGATGTTCCAGTGCTGTTGAGCAGGACTTGATGTTCCAGTGCTGTTGAGCAGGACTTGATGTTCCAGTGCTGTTGAGCAGGACTTGATGTTCCAGTGCTGTTGAGCAGGACTTGATGTTCCAGTGCTGTTGAGCAGGACTTGATGTTCCAGTGCTGTTGAGCAGGACTTGATGTTCCAGTGCTGTTGAGCAGGACTTGATGTTCTAGTGCTGTTGAGCAGGACTTGATGTTCCAGTGCTGTTGAGCAGGACTTGATGTTCCAGTGCTGTTGAGCAGGACTTGATGTTCCAGTGCTGTTGAGCAGGACTTGATGTTCTAGTGCTGTTGAGCAGGACTTGATGTTCTAGTGCTGTTGAGCAGGACTTGATGTTCTAGTGCTGTTGAGCAGGACTTGATGTTCCAGTGCTGTTGAGCAGGACTTGATGTTCTAGTGCTGTTGAGCAGGACTTGATGTTCCAGTGCTGTTGAGCAGGACTTGATGTTCCAGTGCTGTTGAGCAGGACTTGATGTTCCAGTGCTGTTGAGCAGGACTTGATGTTCCAGTGCTGTTGAGCAGGACTTGATGTTCTAGTGCTGTTGAGCAGGACTTGATGTTCTAGTGCTGTTGAGCAGGACTTGATGTTCTAGTGCTGTTGAGCAGGACTTGATGTTCCAGTGCTGTTGAGCAGGACTTGATGTTCCAGTGCTGTTGAGCAGGACTTGATGTTCTAGTGCTGTTGAGCAGGACTTGATGTTCTAGTGCTGTTGAGCAGGACTTGATGTTCTAGTGCTGTTGAGCAGGACTTGATGTTCTAGTGCTGTTGAGCAGGACTTGATGTTCCAGTGCTGTTGAGCAGGACTTGATGTTCCAGTGCTGTTGAGCAGGACTTGATGTTCCAGTGCTGTTGAGCAGGACTTGATGTTCCAGTGCTGTTGAGCAGGACTTGATGTTCTAGTGCTGTTGAGCAGGACTTGATGTTCTAGTGCTGTTGAGCAGGACTTGATGTTCTAGTGCTGTTGAGCAGGACTTGATGTTCCAGTGCTGTTGAGCAGGACTTGATGTTCCAGTGCTGTTGAGCAGGACTTGATGTTCTAGTGCTGTTGAGCAGGTCTTGATGTTCCAGTGCTGTTGAGCAGGACTTGATGTTCTAGTGCTGTTGAGCAGGACTTGATGTTCCAGTGCTGTTGAGCAGGACTTGATGTTCCAGTGCTGTTGAGCAGGACTTGATGTTCCAGTGCTGTTGAGCAGGACTTGATGTTCCAGTGCTGTTGAGCAGGACTTGATGTTCCAGTGCTGTTGAGCAGGACTTGATGTTCCAGTGCTGTTGAGCAGGACTTGATGTTCCAGTGCTGTTGAGCAGGACTTGATGTTCCAGTGCTGTTGAGCAGGACTTGATGTTCCAGTGCTGTTGAGCAGGACTTGATGTTCTAGTGCTGTTGAGCAGGACTTGATGTTCCAGTGCTGTTGAGCAGGACTTGATGTTCCAGTGCTGTTGAGCAGGACTTGATGTTCCAGTGCTGTTGAGCAGGACTTGATGTTCTAGTGCTGTTGAGCAGGACTTGATGTTCTAGTGCTGTTGAGCAGGACTTGATGTTCTAGTGCTGTTGAGCAGGACTTGATGTTCCAGTGCTGTTGAGCAGGACTTGATGTTCTAGTGCTGTTGAGCAGGACTTGATGTTCCAGTGCTGTTGAGCAGGACTTGATGTTCCAGTGCTGTTGAGCAGGACTTGATGTTCCAGTGCTGTTGAGCAGGACTTGATGTTCCAGTGCTGTTGAGCAGGACTTGATGTTCCAGTGCTGTTGAGCAGGACTTGATGTTCCAGTGCTGTTGAGCAGGACTTGATGTTCCAGTGCTGTTGAGCAGGACTTGATGTTCTAGTGCTGTTGAGCAGGACTTGATGTTCCAGTGCTGTTGAGCAGGACTTGATGTTCCAGTGCTGTTGAGCAGGACTTGATGTTCCAGTGCTGTTGAGCAGGACTTGATGTTCCAGTGCTGTTGAGCAGGACTTGATGTTCCAGTGCTGTTGAGCAGGACTTGATGTTCCAGTGCTGTTGAGCAGGACTTGATGTTCTAGTGCTGTTGAGCAGGACTTGATGTTCCAGTGCTGTTGAGCAGGACTTGATGTTCCAGTGCTGTTGAGCAGGACTTGATGTTCCAGTGCTGTTGAGCAGGACTTGATGTTCTAGTGCTGTTGAGCAGGACTTGATGTTCCAGTGCTGTTGAGCAGGACTTGATGTTCCAGTGCTGTTGAGCAGGACTTGATGTTCCAGTGCTGTTGAGCAGGACTTGATGTTCCAGTGCTGTTGAGCAGGACTTGATGTTCCAGTGCTGTTGAGCAGGACTTGATGTTCCAGTGCTGTTGAGCAGGACTTGATGTTCCAGTGCTGTTGAGCAGGACTTGATGTTCCAGTGCTGTTGAGCAGGACTTGATGTTCCAGTGCTGTTGAGCAGGACTTGATGTTCCAGTGCTGTTGAGCAGGACTTGATGTTCCAGTGCTGTTGAGCAGGACTTGATGTTCAATCAACAATCGGAGTACCTTTTGCAGACCTTCAGAAAGGGGGTTGTGTTGATTGTGGACTATTTTGTTTCTTTGTCTAGATGCAAATGGGAGGTGATTTGTTTATTGGATAGCTAATGGAGGTGGTAATGACGTTGTATTATGTCCATTAAGAGGTGCAAAGCAAGGTTTCTGTAAACTACGTGAATGGGAGGAGCAGGGTTTGAAAACAAACACCTTCCTCCTATTTTCTGTGGATTTAAGATACATGTAGCAGCCAAGCATATAATGGCTGCCGTCCGAGAGGGAGAGGGATTGAGAGGGAGAAGGGAGAGCGAGAACAGAGAAAGAGAGAGGAAAAAGGGGAGGGAGAGAGAGTAAAAGGCCATCATTGTATCAGGAGGTCATTGAGATCAGACAAGCTTAAAAAGGCTCTTAACTAAGGAGAGAGACCACCTTGGACCTTAATCAGATTAATGTTTTAAATAAATATTTGTTGCATTTTCATTCTGTGGCCGGCCTCTTTTGTTTTCTCGACTCTTGAAATGTTGTTTTTTCAACCTATGAAATGCACACCGCAGCCCACAAAATTAAACAAACAAATGATGTAAAACCATGTTAACAACAGGGCTGAGATGCCAAATGGTTAGCTTGGGAAAGCGAAGCACAGCTCAGATAGTAAGGACAGGGCCTGTGACCCCAGGTGAACTTATGATTTATAAAAACGAACTGGTTTAGCTACACCGTCAGTGCCTCACCTGTGTCCTTCCCTACATCAGAGTTCTGTCTAAATCCCTATTGCCAAGGACTAGGAAGTAACGCAGTGTTTCTCTAGTCTAGAGTGCCTGTTGAATGATTCCTCTCTCCAGGCTGTTATTGCTTTCAGGACCATAGAGTGTAAAGTATCCCATCAGTAGCCATAAGCTGTGCTCTGTCTGTGACACTGTTGGACAAACCCTTGTCACTGCTGCTCATAAATCACATGATCTGGTCTGCTAGTGGGGAAAGCAAACACTTCACCAGAGACATAAAACAACAATCTATGTTCCCCACTCACACTTCCTTCTAATGAATGACTCATTGGAAAATAGAAAGTTAATATGCATGTCATTATGTGTCATTATGTGTCATTCCTAAAAGGGATTAGTCAAACAGTCAAATTACCAATTATACTTTTCATCTGGTAATTTGCTCAACCAAGTATTTTTTTAATGTTCTACTCAACTGATTTTAATCAGTTCTATTTTATATGTAAATATCATAATTAATTTGCATAGCAAACATGTTTGGTGGCTAAACGAGCCTCTAACGTTTTATTTCAGAGAACCCTAATGCAACAGAAACATAGGTAGGCATCTTCATTGGACATCCTCATGTGGCCCGTTGCCTTCTTCATGAGGTGAAAATCCATCTCAATTGAGGGAAAATCCCAAGTTATTGCAATACATACATCATCTCTTTGTGCTTTTATTTCATCACGTCTTGTGCACACACACACACACACACACACACACACACACACACACACACACACACACACACACACACACACACACACACACACACACACACACACACACACACACACACACACACACACACAGGGTTTGGGAGTAACTCATTACTCTCTCTCTACTGTATCTAGCTAAGGAATGGTATTTTATCACGTTTCCAGTATGGCCCAGCGTGTCTTTTTTCCTCTAGCAGCAGCACTGCCCTGGAGCTCGCTTTCACTCTGTTTCTAATTAGCATGGCTGAGGCCTATGGGTTCACGCTCCACTGCTCGCTTTAATGTCTACACTACAGCCTATAAATAGTGCAGGTGGCAGGTCTCTGGAGAGCAGGAGGAGAGCCTCCGCTTATAGAGTTTTACATTAGGAGGAGGAAATAGACCTCACCTCACATAGAACCGCATGCACTAACCTGTTGTTTTAACTCTACATTGATTGCAGTGTTAGCCCCGAGCACATGTATGTACAATGGTATTAAGTCATTATTGGACATGTTGCAGTCCTGGATCTAGTGCAGTGGTTCTTAACCTGGGTTCGATCGAACCCCAGGGGTTCGGTGAGTCAGTCTCAGGGGTTCGGCGGAGGTCAAGACACACATCCGACTCATATGATTCGTGATGACACTCCCCGCTTGGCCATCATTGGCTGCAGGTGATCACGCTACATCGCTTGGCCTATCTGTGCTGCAGGGAATTTGGTGCGCTCAGTAGTCGACTTGTGACTGTCGTGATGGTACGTCTTGTGATTTCTTTCTTAATATTTTAATCCCTTCATACTTGCTATGTCGAGCAAAAAAAGAAAGTGGTCGGACGAATATGTACAATATGGATTCACATGTATAACGGAACGTGATGGGAGTCAGTGCCCTAACTGCATGATTTGCAATGCCAAGTTGAGCAATTCTAGTCTAGCACCGGCAAAACTAAGAGAACACTTCCTTAAGCTGCATGGAGATGGAAAATACAAGAACACAACGCTCGCTGAATTCAAGGTGAAGAGAGCCAGATTCGATGAAAAGGCTACTCTGCCTGTTCTCGGCTTTGTACCCATTAACAAACCGATCCTCACAGCATCGTACGAAGTTGCTTACCTGATCGCAAAGCAGGGCAAACCACACACCATTGGTGAAACACTCATAAAACCAGCTGTGTTGAAGATAGCGAATATCATGCTGGGAAAAGAGGCTGAAGTTAAGTTATCCCAAATTCCTCTTTCAAATGACACCATCAGCGACAGAATAGAGGACATGAGCAAAGACATCTTGGCTCAAGTAGTTGCAGATCTGATTTCAAGCCCGGCAAAATTCAGCCTTCAACTCGACGAGACCACAGACGTTTCCAATCTAAGCCAGCTTGCTGTATTCGTGCGCTATGTGAAAGACGACGTGATAAAGGAAGATTTCTTATTTTGTAAGCCTCTTACAACAACAACTAAGGCAGCCGATGTGAAGAAACTTGTGGATGACTTCTTCAAAGACAACAATCTTTCGTGGGATATGGTTTCTGCAGTTTGTTCGGACGGAGCTCCAGTCATGCTGGGAAGAAAGTCTGGTTTTGGTGCGCTAGTGAAAGCCGATGCGCCACACATCATTGTTACGCATTGTATTCTGCACAGGCATGCGTTGGCAACAAAAACCTTGCCTCCAAAACTGGCAGAAGTATTAAAAATTGTAGTGGAATGCGTGAACTATGTGCGAACTAGTGCTCTGAGGCACCACATCTTCAGTGAGCTGTGTAAAGAAATGGGCTCTGAATTCGAGGTACTTCTGTACCATTCTAACGTTCGGTGGTTATCCCGGGGACAGGTGCTGAATCGTGTTTTTGCCGTGCGTGTGGAATTAGCCCTGTTTTTGCAAGAGCACCAACATTGTCATGCAGATTGCTTCAAAAATTCTGAGTTCATTCTCATTTTAGCGTACATGGCTGATATCTTCGCAGCTCTCAACCATCTCAATCAAAAGATGCAGGGCGGTGGAGTCAACATCATCGAAGCGGAGGAAAACCTGAAGGCTTTTCAAAAAAAGCTACCGTTATGGAAACGACGAACAGAGAACGATAACATTATTATGTTTTTGTTTTTGTGTGAAAATCATGTTTTGATGATTTTGTTCTTTGAACACACAGTGTTGATGTTGATGAACGGTTCATTTTGTGCACCAGTAAAATATATACCTATGTTTTGAATTTGAAAAAATCATATTTTATTTTTCCAATTAAGAAGGGTTCGGTGAATGTGCATATGAAACTGGTGGGGTTCAGTACCTCCAACAAGGTTAAGAACCACTGATCTAGTGCCTGGCTGGAATAGATCTCTTAATATGTTGTTAATACACTAAGCTGAAAGGCTGTTGAGTAGTTGCTGGTTTGTATCCAGCAGAGTGCAGGAATGTTGGAGGTGGATGTGGTACTGGATGTTCTTCATTTGTATGACAACCTTTAATTTCCCGAAGCGTTTAGTTTGTCCTCAACCATTTTCAATTTCAGTGTTTTGTCATTAGTTGGGAGAATGCACAATGCAGCGGCACGTTTAACAACAATTCCTATGTTGCCGTGGTAATCAAAGAGATTTGACTTAGACTTCCAAAATGTGATTCCTTTGTCTGATTAGACAGATGGAAATGGTTCATACAGCGTAAATTATGTCAGCGTTGTTTTGCATTGTGCTGTATTAGGAAAGCTCAGTTTAGTTTTCGGAGTTTCTCTTAGAGGTAAAATGTTCAGATTTGTTATGTATTGATGGATCGAGGTAGCAACAAGTACGCAGACAGGTTATAGAGGATTGAGTTATACACCTTATGGAGGTTTGATTTAGACACATTATGGAGGCTTGAGTGAGAGGTTATAGAGTGTTGAGTGAGTCAGATTATGGAGGATGGAGTGAGACAGGTTATAGAGTGTTGAGTGAGTCAGATTATGGAGGATGGAGTGAGACAGGTTATAGAGTGTTGAGTGAGTCAGATTATGGAGGATGGAGTGAGACAGGTTATAGAGTGTTGAGTGAGTCAGATTATGGAGGATGGAGTGAGACAGGTTATAGAGTGTTGAGTGAGTCAGATTATGGAGGATGGAGTGAGACAGGTTATAGAGTGTTGAGTGAGTCAGATTATGGAGGATGGAGTGAGACAGGTTATAGAGGATTGAGTGAGTCAGATTATGGAGGATGGAGTGAGACAGGTTATAGAGTGTTGAGTGAGTCAGATTATGGAGGATGGAGTGAGACAGGTTATAGAGTGTTGAGTGAGTCAGATTATGGAGGATGGAGTGAGACAGGTTATGGAGTGTTGAGTGAGTCAGATTATGGAGGATGGAGTGAGACAGGTTATAGAGTGTTGAGTGAGTCAGATTATGGAGGATGGAGTGAGACAGGTTATAGAGGTTTGAGTGAGCACCAGTGCAGTCTAATTATGTGCTTGCTGTACCCAGTTGCTAAGCAACCTTGCCTGCTTCGCTGAAGCCATGCTGTCCCATAAGAAACATCACATCACTGGAGGGAAGGACAGAGGAGAGGGTATTATGTAGGACACACTAAATTCAGCCATGTACTTAGTTATTTCCAGGCCTACATCTCACACTGAAAGGTTTCCTACATTTTCTGCCACATACACTTCCAGGAAATTGCAGACAAAGTAGCTAGCCTGCTTCCCCTGGCTACTCAGCTTAACTCAAGACAAGTAAGCTTGATTCTAGTGAGCGTGTTATTTCTCCCCCCTGCTAATGTATCATGGTTAAAGGTGTCTGCATACTAGGTTCGCTTTGCTCCTAGCAGAAATGGGCTAGGCGAAGTGAACAACTGTGCCTCGCGTACTCCCGTAAAATACCTTTGCTTTAAAAACAGCAATAGTGCTGTTTGTCCCTCTTGAGACACGGTAGCCATTATGCACTTCCTCAAAATAGTCTGAATGAATCTAAGATAACTCAAGATATCTGGAATTAATTGACGTTTTTGCCGAGGAGGTCTTAGTCGTGAAATTGTATGTCTTCATTAAAGAATCCCTACTGTAGACCAATCACCGACGAAGGGGCGTAGACTTCGACTACCGAACTCCGGCTTGCGACAGGAAAATTGTAGTGTGCACGAACAGCTGAAAAAAAACGTGCCGAAGACCAAAACGGAAATAAATGCCACAAAATGTTTTCAGAATATATAATATAACTGTTTCGGATAGGAAGCACGCGGATGCCTTAAGTGTCTGTTGGTTAAATCAGTGAGGCTAAAGACCATAGTGTGATCCTGCTGGGCTAATCTGTGTGCTAACTAGGCTAAACCACTCCACTGTCAGTTGGAGAGCCCATGGAGATAGATGGGGCAGGGGGGGGAGGTGAGAGAGAGAATGGCCTTGTGTTCAGACAAAAACCATTAACATTTTACTGTAGTGGGCTAAATCAGGGTCACTCAGAATTATTATTGGTAGTCTTAAACAAATCTACTTTGAAACAAAAGTATACACATCACACACATGGTTTTGGAATTAAAAAAGAAGACACCTGTACCATGTCATATATAGAGTTGAAATGTATTCCATTTTGAGTTTGCATCTCAATATTACATTTTATATACATCACAGAAGACTGAAATATAACCAAACCGTTTGACATAGAACACCGCATTTTCAGTGTTCAATTAAAAAAAAATCTTTATTAGTTATGAAATTATGAAAAATATGAATAACATTCCACCCATGAGACCAAAGAGGGTGCTTTTGGTAATTGACTGCAGAAGATTGCTACCCACACACTAACAGGTGCAGAGAGCGAGAGATGCAGAATGACACTGCTGCTATAATAAAATAATCATCATTTGTCCTGTTACAAGTGTGTAATAGAAATGTTGTTGCATATCCCAACTCCCCCTGAGACACCCGCAGGGAGTGGGGTCACGGCCAGGGTCACCATATCCCAACTCCCCCTGAGACACCCGCAGGGAGTGGGGTCACGGCCAGGGTCACCATATCCCAACTCCCCCTGAGACACCCGCAGGGAGTGGGGTCACGGCCAGGGTCACCATATCCCAACTCCCCCTGAGACACCCGCAGGGAGTGGGGTCACAGCCAGGGTCACCATATCCCAACTCCCCCTGAGACACCCGCAGGGAGTGGGGTCACGGCCAGGGTCACCATATCCCAACTCCCCCTGAGACACCCGCAGGGAGTGGGGTCACAGCCAGGGTCGCCATATCCCAACTCCCCCTGAGACACCCGCAGGGAGTGGGGTCACGGCCAGGGTCGCCATATCCCAACTCCCCCTGAGACACCCGCAGGGAGTGGGGTCACGGCCAGGGTCGTCATACCCCAACTCCCCCTGAGACACCCGCAGGGAGTGGGGTCACGGCCAGGGTCGCCATATCCCAACTCCCCCTGAGACACCCGCAGGGAGTGGGGTCACGGCCAGGGTCGTCATACCCCAACTCCCCCTGAGACACCCGCAGGGAGTGGGGTCACGGCCAGGGTCACCATATCCCAACTCCCCCTGAGACACCCGCAGGGAGTGGGGTCACGGCCAGGGTCACCATATCCCAACTCCCCCTGAGACACCCGCAGGGAGTGGGGTCACGGCCAGGGTCACCATATCCCAACTCCCCCTGAGACACCCGCAGGGAGTGGGGTCACGGCCAGGGTCACCATATCCCAACTCCCCCTGAGACACCCGCAGGGAGCGGGGTCACGGCCAGGGTCACCATATCCCAACTCCCCCTGAGACACCCGCAGGGAGCGGGGTCACGGCCAGGGTCACCATATCCCAACTCCCCCTGAGACACCCGCAGGGAGTGGGGTCACGGCCAGGGTCACCATATCCCAACTCCCCCTGAGACACCTGCAGGGAGTGGGGTCACGGCCAGGGTCACCATGATACAGTACATCGCCCTGGAGCAATTAGGGTTAAGTGCCTTGCTATGAGTCTGCTGCCTCCCTAGCCTGACAAACAGCAGTTTGGTTTTGCAGTAGAGGGAAAGGGGATATCTAGTCAGTTACACAATTGAATGCATTCAACCAAAATTTGTCTTCCTCATTTAACCCAACCCTCTGATTCAGAGAGGTGCGGGGGGCTGCCTTAATCGACGTCCACGTCATCGGCACCCGGGAGCAGTTGTTGTTGGAGGTTAGGAGAGGAGAGAGAAACTCAGCCTTCAACATCACCCCCTGCTATTCACTATTCCTCCCTCGCCTCCCAGGGCCCATTTTCTTCTGTGAATCACATAAAAAGGTCTTGTTAAATCAAGCATTACATTTCAAGATGTAATGGAAAGAGCTGTTTTTCTACTACCATTGTTGTCCCAGCATCACCACAGTGAGCAAACAACTTTTTCAACGGCACTTACCTACACAAATACAGGATTACTCCCTTCTCCCTATAGTGTCTCCCTATAGTGGTCTGAATTATGGAAGAGATGGTTGTGCAAGAAGGGGGAGGGTAAAAATGACTAATGGTACTGCACAGGAACAGACATGTAACAATGAATGAGCAACATGCTATTGGGTGGTGATTATTGCGGTGCTACACTCCAGTGGGTGTGACAACCTAGTGTGTGGTGGAGAAGTTGTGAGGCAAACTAACTGGGCCTCAAACTGTCAGCTTTACTCTTATTCCTCACCTCTCCCTCTAACCCCCCTCCCCTTGTCCTCCTCTTTCCCCATTATTCATTCTCTGTATTGACGTCATCCCAATAAGCCCTCTCCTCCTCCTCCTCCTCCTCCTCCTCCTCCTTCTCCTCCTCTCCTCTTTCTTTGTGGATTTGCGATGTTTTGAGATACAGCAGTGTGTTCATGGTCCGCTCGGCTAAATGACTATCATATTAGGAAGTGAATGTCTAAAATCGAAGAGTGTAAAATTATATTGTGTATTCAATTGTACAATTTCTGATTGCTGCTGCTAGTCGATATAGCCCACATCTTATTAGTGTGTTTGTGCCTAGGGTTTGTTTGTTTTGTTCATTTACTATGATCCTCCAATAATAGTAAATGTGTAGGTCCAAAGGGGTAACGATGTGATGTGATCCACTGCATTGAATAAAAATCCTAGATGTGTATGAATGTAGAATAACTAACGCTGACCCAGTGCAGTCACAGTGAGTGATCTCTTTCTCTCTGCCTGTTCAAGCAAATACTTCATTTGCTTTTGCATCTGTCATCAATTAGGAGGAATGAATTCATCTGAAGAGGGTTAGGGCTTCAAAGGGAACATCCAATCTACTATGTCTGCCACGGTTTGATTGATTCTAGTACAAGAGGATTGTCTTTCCAGCTATTTACTACTTATGATCTTTACAATCTAGGCTACATGGGGTTGGATCAATCAACTCTGCATCATATCTTATTCAAGGCTTATTTAAGGCTAACAAGACCAAATGGACAGGTGGCAACTCAGGGCTGTTGGATTGGAAGGATTCAAAGTGGATGGTTTAGCAGAGTCTATCATTGAGCTAATGCTTTTGACTGGTATCCGTAAGGCTGTAAGTGAATACCCCCACACTGCCTTTGAGAAGGCACCTACACACCCTGGTTACATCATCATTACCACTTGGGGCCCCTTATGTTTATTTAATGAGGGAAAAGGTGTGTGTGTTTGACTGACGCTGAATGTGTTTGTCTCTCATTAGGGTTCTGTGGTGTCTGGGCTTGGTAATGTCCCTACCCTGTCTCTCTGCTCTGTGTGTGGTTACTGCACTATACTGTCGGCCTACTGCCTAACCTAATACATTACACACATGCATAGGGATCGGTTGGTTTGGGATCTGCTAACACTTTTTTATAGCCTAGTCAATGTGACCGGCAGTGCATTGAGCTAGAACGGTAGTTTTATACAGTAGCTTAATGGGAATGGTTCCAGTCAGACCTACTCCGCGTCTGTTACGCTACGACGCCAGACTGCGTCGTCATATTGCTAGGCTGGGCATGTTATGATTCTCCTAAGCCTGTGGCCTGTCTCTGATGCAGCAAGCAGCAGGCGTTGTGATTGTTGTCTTGATCTGTTGAGCACAGCCCCACATCACAAAGCGCTGCGCTGCAGTAGTAAAAGTGAGGGGGGCTGGTTGTGCTGCTCTTGGGAGCAAGCAGAGATAAGGAATAATGAAAGAGGAGAGATACAAATGGAATCTCTTCTTCTTCTGTTCTTCCTTCAGATCTGGGCTCCCCATCTCCAGTCCCCAGCCTGTAAGGCTCCTGTCTGTGTGTGAAATGAACTCACCATGGGTCTGCTGTTGTTGAACAACCAACACAATCAGGATATCAGATCACCTCACAGGATGTTTTCCTGTTCTTTTTTTCTGAACAGAGAGAGAGAGATTTAGAGAGAGTGAAACAAGTGTTTGTCTCTGTAAGGCACGTGCCAGCAGTACGTGTGTACCTGTTTGTGTGTATATCTGAGTGTGTGTTTGCTGACTCGGCATCTGTTGAAGTCTGCTGCTAGGCACCAATGTTGGTCTGGATGTGCTATCATAAACACAGGAGACGGAGACCAAGGCAGGAGTAATTTACTGCTCCCCTCGCCTGTAGAGGCTTCAGACACCCTTGCCACTGTATACACTCGAGACGTTGTCTTATTCTGCACTTGAACGCGTTCACTAGCAGAGAAGAAGAGGGTGTTTGCTCTGAGTCACCGCAAATACCAGAGACCTTTAGAATGTGAGATAGTGGAATTGAACTCTGGGGGGTTCCTCTATTCCATTCCAGACAGACCCTCCAGTGGTTTTACCCTAGAGCTCTGAGCAACGGAACGGTCCTAACGCTGTTAGAACTAGGGTTGTGACGGTCATGGAATTTTGGATGGCGGTGATTGGCCAGCCAAATGACCGCGGTCTCCATAATAACCGTTCGAATAGCAAAATAAAATATAAAGGATACAGTATATAAAATACATTTGACACACATTTTCTCCTCTCCTTCACTCCTGACTGCATGTGCTGCCATAGAAATAGAATTCATAGAACAGGCGTCAAGTCAAGTCAATGATGGCATAATGGGTGGACTGGCGGCCAATTGCGAGTGTACCCATAGGAGCAAATCAGGAAGGAAAAGCAGGAAGTGTACCCATCAATATGTTCTGTGAGTCAATTCACCTGACATTAAAAAAATACATTCTATTGAATGAGCCACATCAGTTAACGTAATTTGAATGCACATTCTACACTACCATGAAAAATATTGCATCACAATACCAGGCAGCCATTGCAAGTGTACCCATGAGTTTACTAGTCTAGCAGGGTTAGAGGTTCCAAGCTTGTTCTATTCATTCTATGTCTATGCTACTGCTGCATTGGGGGGCATTGCCTAGGCAACGATAGACTTGAGTTTTTTCTTTCGGCAAGGAGGAACAAAGTTTAATCACGTTGTAAAGAGTCCATGTTACCGCAGAAACGGACTCAACTGCACAAATGGCCGGCCGTCCCGTCTTCATTCAGCTGTTCGTAAAAATTAGATACATTTTTTAATGGTTATGACGGTCTTCATCCATAACCATAGTGGACCGGTCTTCATCCATAACCGTAGTGGACCGGTCTTCATCCATAACCGTAGTGGACCGGTCTTCATCCATAAGCATAGTGGACTGGTCTTCATCCATAACCGTAGTGGACCGGTCTTCATCCATAACCGTAGTGGACCGGTCTTCATCCATAACCGTCCACTACAGTTATGGATGAAGATACTAAGCGGCGAACGGTGGTTGATCTTATCAAGTATGTTTCTCTTTATTTATTTATTAAGGTAAAGGAGAGCTTAGGGTACGCTCTCTCTTTTTCTCAACCTCTCTCTCCACCCGTCTCTCTTTCTCTCGATCTCTCGTTCTCTCTCTCTTTCTATCTCTCTCGCTCCACCCCCCTCTTTTTTCTCTCTCTTTTTTTTCCCTCTCTCTTTTCCACTCTATCGTTCTCTGGCTCTCAGCTTTGTGGCAGTCTGTCTCGTGTCTCTGGGTATGAATGAGTCATGGTTATTCAGCATTCTCCTACTCAACCTTTTCAAACTGCTAATGATGTGCTCTTTGTAGAAATATCACCGCTTTTATGTCTGCCTTTGTGACGGCCTCGCCGCTATTCCACTCATACATTTAACATGCTGTGTAGTACATGACTGAGCAGAGCCGCTAGTCTATTTTCCTCCAGACACATTGTGGGAAAGCAGTTGTAGTATTGCTTTCTTTAGGCCTTTGAATTCCTTGCGTAACATAGACCATAGAGGAGCAGCTTCCAACGTCTTCCAGCAGCCTTAACTGGCGAATATACACTGAGAGTACAAAACATTAAGGACACCTTCCTAATATTGAGTTGCACACCCACCCCTTTTTTCCCTCAGAACAGCTTACATTTGTTGGGGTGTTGACTTTCGACAAGGTGTCAAAAGCGTTCCACAGGGATGATGGCCCATGTTGACTCCAATGCTTCCCACATTTGTGTCAAGTTGGCTGGATGTCCTTTGGGTGGTGCACCATTCTTGATACACAAAGGAAACTGTTGAGCGTTAAAAACCCAGCAGCGATCCATGTCTCAATTTTCTCAAGGCTTAAAAATCCTTCTTTATCCTGTCTCTTGCCCTTCATCTACATTGATTGAAGTGGCTTTAACAAGTTACATCAATAAGGGATCATATCTTTCACCTGGACTCTCTAGGCAACAGAGAGATGGATACATGGTGAAAGGGCTGGTGATTTTGTTGACTTTTATTTTTAGTACTCTAATTATAGATATGTCTGCTGATTTTGTCAATTCCTTTCCAAGATGGGTTAATAACAATATGCTGAACGATCTAAATGAATTGAACTCAAAATAACAATGCATTGTAAGTAGCATTGCTCATAAGTAATTATACTGTTAGCATGAATTATTTTACAGTAGGCATCTTCTGCTTTTTTCATGTGCTACATCATTTTCCAATATCTGTTCACAGTTGCAGATGTGTGGGTTTAATGTGTTGGATGGTGTATGGTGCAGTGAAATCTGGACCTGCTCCCAGGTCAGTGCAGAGTGGAGCCTGATGAGTGGAGAGTGGAGGCTTCCACTGTGTCTGGGTGGTCACACACACACAAACTCATGTCATTTGGTTTTAACTTGCCAATAATAACACTGTAAGTCAGCCTTATAAAAAAGTGCTTAAACACACAGAGCACTTACGCTATTGAACTGCCTAGATGAACTGCCTAGATGAACTGCCTAGATGAACTGCCTAGATGAACTGCCTAGATGAACTGCCTAGCTGCCTGGCAGATTTAACTAGTTCATTGTGCTCTGTCAAGTTGAGTCTTGCCATTTGCATCTCGCTCTCCCCTTCACAGGCCTGTTTGCATAAGCTAATGAATGCTGTCTGAGAGAGAGAAAAATTGTCTTTTGATCACGCTCTCGCACAACCTCATCATTTTTATTTTTTTATTTAAGCTTTATTTAACTAGACAAGTCAGGTAAGAACAAATTCTTATTTATGATGCCTGCCTACCAAAAGGCAAAAAGCCTCCTGTGGGACTGGGGCTGGGATAAAAAAATATATATATACAGTTGAAGTTGGAAGTTTACATATACTTAACACCTTTGGCAGCGATTAGAGTATTTCTGGGTAAGTCTCTAAGAACTTCCGACACCTGAATTGTACAACATTTGCCCAATATTATTTTCAAAATTGGTTGTTGATCATTGCTAGACAACCATTTTCAGGTCTTGCCATAGATTTTCAGTTAGATTTATGTCAAAACTGTAACTCGGCTGCTCAGGTACATTCACTGTCTTCTTGGTAAGCAACTCAAGTGTAGATTTGGGCTTTAGGTTATTGTCCTGCTGAAAGGTGAATTCATCTCCCAGTGTCTTGTGGAAAGCAGACTGAACCAGGTTTGCGCTTAGCTCCATTCCATTATTTTTTTAATCCTGAAAACTCCCCAGTCCTTAATGATTACAAGCATACCCATAACATGATGCAGCCACCACTATGCTTGAAAATATGGAGAGTGGTACTCCATAATATGTTGTATTGGATTTGCTCCAAACATATGTTTGTATTACAAAAAGTTAATTGCTTTGCCAAATATTTTGCAGTATTACGTTAGTGCCTTGTTGCAAACAGGATGCATGTTTTGGGATATTTGTATTCTGTACAGGCTTCTTTCTTTTAACTCTGTCAATTAGGTTAGTATTGTGGAGTAACTCCAATGTGGTTGATCCATCCAGTTTTCTCCGATCACATCCATAAAGTCACCATTGGCCTCATGGTGAAATCCCTGAGCGGTTTCCTTCCTCTCTGGCAATTGAGTTAGGAAGGACGACTGTATCTTTTTAGTGACTGGGTGTAATGATACACCATCCAAAGTGTAATTAATAACTTCACCATGCTCAAAGGGATACTAAATGTCGGCCTTTTATTTTTTACCCATCTACCAATAGGTGCCCTTCTTTGCGAGGCGTTGGAAAATCTCCCTGATATTTGTGGTTGAATCTGTGTTTGAAGTTCACTGCTCGACTGAGGGACCATACAGATAATTGTATGTGTGGGGTACAGACATGAAATAGTCATTCAAAAAATCATGTTAAACACTATTATTGCACACAGAGTCCATGCAACTTATTATGTGACTTGCTGTTAGGTGACTTGCTACTCCTGAACTTATTTAGGCTTGCCGTAACAAAGGGATTGAATATTTATTGACTCAATTTCAGCTTTTCTTTTTAAATTCATTTAGAAAAAAATCAAAAAACATAATTCCACTTTCACATTATGAAGTATTGTGTGTAGGCCAGTGACTAACAGTCTCAATTTAATCAATGTAAAATTCAGGCTGTAACACAACAACATTTGGAAAAAGTCAAGGGGTGTGAATACTTTCTGAAGGCACTGTATTACTCTGACTTTTCCTCTCAGCTGCATGCCTGACCATGAATTTGTTCTAGAATTGTTCTCATCTATTTTCTCTCTCTGTCAGACAAATACACTGCCTTAAACAAAAAATAGAACAAATCCTTGGTTCTCTATAGAACTTTCAGATCTTGTTCCGATGAGAAATCATGCCTGGGCCAAGGCTAGAAAGACTGTAGCTGATTGACAGTTTTGCAGGCAATTGAGAAATAGATGCACTTCCTCTATCGAGAAAGAACTTAGAAAGTAGTTAGCTATATCTATCTCAGACTCCGCTGGTGATCCATCTACATTTTGCAAAACAGTTAATGCACTGAAGTGTGTAAATTCCTCTTCTTCCCTGCCGTTGTGTCAGACTCTGGCATCATTACTGAGAAATATGAGATAAGTGATGCTTTTAATCAGCATTTTATCTCAACAGGCTTTTATTTGAAAGAAATGGTGGTTTAATTGACCCTTGTCAGCCAGTCGGATGCATGCCTCTAGATGGCCCGATGGAAGTTCCGTCAACTTCTAGTGAATCTTGGTTTTCATTTCAGCAACTTTCTTCTTGTGATTTGCAAGACGCCTTGCAGAAGATTGATGTAAAAAAAAATCCCTGGGGCAGATTTGTCTGATGCTTTCTTGCTGCAGCTTTCTGATCCTCTGATTGCAGAATCCTTAACCCTTTGACGCGTACGATGACAATATTTGTGATCATTGTTGAGTGGTCCCTGCAGCGTACGATCTCAAATAAGGGATTGGAACAGTAGCAACAGAACGTATGACCCAACAAACGCTTATAAACAGCATTGTTGTCTGAACAGCATCTACATATGTTTTTGCACTGATGGAAAATAAAGGTCTTAAACATCATTCCTCAATTGTACCTTTTATTGTAAAAGATAAATCGAACTTCATCATCCAAGCATTACACGGAACACATCCACAGCGAAACTCATTCCATAAACCAGTCTAAATAACAGGTTGCGCTGACAAAAAACTAAACTTAAGTTAGTGACCTAATAGCTAGACTAGACTGAGTTTAAATGTATTTGGCTAAGGTGTATGCAAACTTACGACTTCAGCTGTATATAAATATAAGAAGGTTGTGTGTTTTGTTCGTTCAGTGTAGATAGACTATGTGTGGTGTAATTGTTATTTATTGGTTTGTTAATGCAGGACTACTCTGCAAAAGAGACCGTGGTCTCAGCATGACTCCCTGCTTAAATAAAGGTTAAGTTCATACAATCAAGATAATGTGTGTCTCAGGGTCTACCGAACGTCACCCACTATGTCAATACTGTCACCCAATATGTCAAACAAGAAGGTGGACTGCGATGTACTGTAGCACAAATATCCTTATTCTTTATTCTTTTGGTCGTAATCTTGCTGTGTAACACGCATCCTATTGAACTCGCTCCAAACCCTGTAGTCTTCTGCAGCTCCAGACAGACAGAGGCACCCTGGGATGCAAGGCTGTGCTCAGAAAAACAACCCAGGGTTGGAATAGGAAAATATGAAAAGAGAGCGAAAGGGGTAGGTAGAGGGGGAGAGAGGCAGTGGCAGAACGATACAGAATTGGAGAGGGTCGCTCACTCCCCTCCTGACTTGAATAGGGATATACCTCCTAATTATCACTCCTCTCCCATTTAATCAATCCATATGTCCACACAAATACTCCTATCAGGTCTGTTAAAGGGTAATAATGTGGACTCACACCCCCCCAAGCATGTTGTCAAAGATCTGCGTTTCACAGGGCATTGACGCATCATTAGGGTAGCCATGGCAGTTTCCCACTTTCCCTTGACAGTACACTTTTGGCTCTGCGACTACATCTCCACACTAAAGTGTCATCATGGCTGCCCCACTCAGTATTTATTGGACTGTATCACACAAGTGGCTCTTTGGCGTGCTGCTACTACTACAGGCCTGGAACACAATGAGTCCCCTTACAGATAAATTATTTGTTCCATAACTTTAGCCTTGATGGCTTCAGTACAGTACGCAGCCTCACTGTGGTATATGAGTTGTGTTATTAATCCCCCAGTCAAACTGTACAACCCCATCTGGTTGGAAAATAGCCCACAATACAGGAGATGTGGGGGCTGGTGTAATGGTTTGTTTTCTCCATCTGTTACGGAGTGTAGTGTAGGTGCCCACAAAGTGCCCACTATTTTACCAGGGGATGTGGGAGTGTTGACAGAACTTCAGTATAAGTATTTCATTGCTATACTAGTTTGTGTATGTGTGTGTGTTTTTGTCGATGTGGGTGTGTGCTGGTGGCTCTGTTTCCAACGCTCAATGCCTTCATTGGCAGCCATGCTCTAATAGATGTGTGGTTAATCCCAGACAGATAGTGTGGTGCTATCATCTACTGTACCTAGAGATGCTCTGGTGACAATGTGTCTAAACATAACGCGTTGTTAGTGCTGAACTACCCACGGGGGGCCTCAGTAGGGGAGAAGAACAGTCTCTCTCGGTACTGCTCATTGGAGAACACAGATACGGTAGCTAGTAGGCCTACTTCTCAAATGGCATTTGTCAATGTGAACATGTTATCTATCTTTAAGCCTAGCTTTGATTTTCATCGTAATGAGCTCTCTTTCTCAGGTGTAGGGGCTTATTTTGTAAGGATTATGAATATATTTGAATTAATGTAATTGCTTTTAGTACGCTCCAGCGACAAGATAATCAGAAGTACTTCATTTGTTTCAGTGTAACAGAGTTTTCACCTCTCCCCTGCAGTGCAGATCAAAAAAGTCGATATTTCTATTCTCCATTCCCCTTCTCCAGAAGGACATGACCCTAAATTACTTTTTTCACTGTCAGAGTTTTCACCTCCCCTCTTTTCTTCTCTCCTTTCTCCCTTTACAGAAGATACTTTGCTTAAGTGAAGCACTTTGTCTTATTGTCACAGAGTTGTCACATGAGAAGTTGTCTACTTTGTTTCAGTGTAACTGAATTGTGATCTCACCTCTCCCTCTCCAGAAGGACCTGTCCCTGAAGACCCAGGGGCGCATGGAGAACCAGAAGAACCATGAGGAGAATCAGGCGGGGCCCCCCCTGTGCAAGAAGAAGCCCCCTAAAGTCCCTAATGGATTCAGCCTGGATACCCACAAGGCCCACAACAACCACCTTAACAACCACAACAACCATAGCAACCATCACCAGCACTCTGACCAGGAGAACAACATCCCACGCCTGGCTCTTCACACCTACGGCAAGAAGAAGAACAAGAACAGCTTGCAGAAGAAACACAGGCCGGTCTGTACACGGTTTATTACGGTTTATACACTATCTCCTCCACTCAATTTATTTTCTCCTCAAGCAGCGTTTTGGGTAGCCTGGTCCCAGATCAGTTTGTACTGTCTTGCAGAGTTGGGACCAGGCTAGCGTTTGTGGTCTCAGGTTGGCATAGTGGGTGTTGTCTGCTCACTACAATGCTAGATGTCTAGTTTGATCCTCTTGAATGTTGGAGAGGAAATTTTGATGTGTGTGTTCAGTCTACAGTCTTGACATTTGCTTTTGGTCATAAGATCAGGTTGAATTATCAGACTACGTGTTTGATAAGGTTGAAGAAGGGATTGAATTCATGCAGATAAAATATAATAGGCTCCAAGGTGTAAAGATAGCAGCTTTGTAAAAAATAAATCAATAAAAATTCCATTCCAACTGAATTAGGAGAAACTCGAATGGATTCTCTAATTGTGACTGATCATTAGAGGGTCTCCTTGGCTTCATTTCTGATCTGATCCCAGAGATGAGTTAATTAATGTTACATTAAGGTCTGTTCCTTTTAAAACATCTGCAATTACGCAGTATTAAGGCTAGAGATTTGTGAGGAGCAGATTGCCTTATCCTTATAGAGATACACTGAACTGACTTTACCTCCTCCTCACAGCCAGACGACTGGTGCTCTATAGTACAGCTGCTCGGCTGTCTATTGATGAATGGTGTTATTATCTATAATGGGCTTTAAAACCTGCTGGACCAATAAGAGATTAGTCACTGGTGCTATTGTTAGCTGTGGTGGAGTGTGTGTGTGTGTGTGTGTGTGTGTGTGTCTGTGGGGAGGAGAATAGTGTGTGTGTGTGTGTGTGTGTGTTGCACTAATGACTATTTATGGCACACTGACACTCGGGTGTCTTTCTGCCAGCAAGAGCTATCAGTTAAAGCACCACCCACTGTCCATCTACACACACACACACACATATGCTACACAAAACACACACACACACATGCTGCACAAAACACACGCTGTGTGTGTGAAGGTAGGAGAGCAAAGGTTGTCATCAGTCTGTGTCATCCCAGCAGGAGAGAGGTCAGTCTTCAGGAGGCTGTTAATCATGTGAGCTATACTCCCCCTGGCTTTAATGAACCCAGAGAGAAACACAGGGAAGTGATTACATACTGTACACACACAGATGGGTGTTATTGGGTCAGGGTGTGTGTGTTAGTCAGGGGTGCTATGACAACAACCTCTGTGGCAAGTGAGAGCAGCACAAAGTGGTGTTTAGGGCCCGTGCTGAAGGACCCTCCCTACAGCTCTGGGAGCAGCCACTTATGAAGGGGACAAGAGATGCTGTTAGAGCAGGGGGCTCAGGGGAGACATGGCACCACACACTTCAAAAACAGTTAAGGTTCTTAAATGGTTCTTCCTCAGCTCTTAAAGAGGAATGGGAACACTTTAATAAGTAAAGCTAAGCAAAGAGATGTATTTAATCCATGAATACTAAATGTGCATTGAACATAGAAACATCTCTATTTTTAGGATTTTGATCTTGAACAACATTTATTAGAGGTATGGGTAGCGCCATCTTGAATTACCATAGAAATGACTGGTGCCTCATGCATCATTGGCAGTATTGAGCAAATTGTGAGTTTTAGCGCAGGGACTGAAAATGAACGCTGCCAGCAGGAGGCGTCTCACCTCCACTGGACCTGAAAGGTTTCTCACAACCTTGACATTGCACTGTTATTGAGATCAGGAAAACAACATTAAGGTAAGAAACTGTATACAATTAGTTGATATGTTGGAGATTAGCTATAATATTTACATTTTAGAGTATTTTTTCCGATTGATAAGATGAGTCTGTGAAATGAATTTTTTTATAACAAGCCGAGTAACGCAAACTCACCCCATTCCGTACAAATGTGCGTAACCGCGACATTCAAACGAGGCTGCAATGAAAACGAATGGGACTGTAGTGACTGTGTTGGCATCAAAATCCGGGGTGTGAACTACGTTTCGAATCAGCGTTGATTGACATGGTAATGGACTAACAGTATTGGAGAAAAGATGAAAAAACTGACCCCTCTGACACTGTACGTTACATCGTGACGTGTCACTACATAACGTACAGCGCTCATTTGCAACTCATTTTGTGCCGTACAGCCTCTTCTTTCCACCAGCCCTTCTCTCGCAGATTAAAATCATGCTTAACCATATACACTTGTAAGAAAACTTCATGATTTTTGTCTAAATTAATATAATTATTGCTAATATTAAACTAATATTTCATGACTAGGGTGCCAATTGCATTTTTTACTGCGAGCCATCATGACACTCAAAACCCGGAACAGCTGCAGTTCACTAACGTTAGCGCAGCCCTAACCCCCTCTTCAAATTCGACACAAACCTTCAAACAGGTATGTGATGAGACATTACATAAACTCTTTTATTTACATTTTAAAGTTGATTAGTTGAACAATTCGGGTGAAAAAACCCTGTTTTCTTCACACAACATATTTCCCCTTTTCAATTGTACGGACCAAGGCGATGTACAAAAGTGAGTGAGTTTACGTTAGATAGTCAGCCAAAACGATGCAATGTACCTAGCTAGCTGGTTATCTAGCCTACTGGATTTAGCTCTTGTCTTGCCTTTTTTATGTTAATGTTAATGTCTTTGATAGCTGTAGAACATAAAATGCTTATATTGGCAATTTGAAGAGCATTTGTCATTAGGCATTATTCTGAGCTAAAATGAACTGACTCATGATTCGATATGTAGCAAGCTAGCCAGCCAGAGAGGGCTGCTGCAGGATTGTTATTTTACACGTAAAATGTAGCTAGCTAGCTATAATCCCAATAGCTATAATTATTAGCTAGCTAGATAACTGCATAGCTGTAACGGTGTTCCTCCTCCTCTTCATACGAAGAGGAGGAGTAGTGATTCGACCAAAATGCAGCGGGTTTTGAATACATAATGATTTATTAAATCAATCGACGAGACACGAAAACAAACACTGGGAAGGATTACAAACTAACAAAAAACGAATGTAGACTGACCTACACCATGAGTACTTACATAAAACACGAAGCACGTAGGAACAGGTACAGACTATAACAAACGAACGAACAAACGCTACAGTCCCGTGTGGTACGCAGACACAGACACGGAAGACAATCACCCACAAACAAACAGTGAGAACAACCTACCTTAATATGACTCTCAATTAGAGGAAAACGCAAAACACCTGCCTCTAATTAAGAGCCATACCAGGCAACCCAAAACCAACATAGAAACAGCAAACATAGACTGCCCACCCAAAATTCACGCCCTGACCATCACACACATACAAAACAACAGAAAACAGGTCAGGAACGTGACAATAGCTAGATATCTCATTAAGTGTAGGTTTATCTGTGATATGTCATATGATTCCTAAAAATAGTAGCTGGCAGTCTGCTGGCTGTTGAAGCCTAACCCTTATGATGATAGCTATCTAGATAATTACTTTTGAAAGCTTAACTTGGTAGTCAGCTTGGTAACTAAATCATTCAGGTCTAGCTGGTTTTGTGACTTTGCTACTTACAGGCATACTGTACATTATCATATTATTTTGTTTATGGACTATCAGATAGGAAATTGTTACACGATTTCTCAAATGTTAGAGTGAAAAGCCGATTGATAACTACACAATAGCTACACAATTCCCTTCATTCATGATTCTCTTTTTTATGTGCTGAAGGGTTATTGCTACTTGGTGAAGACAAGGGCGAAGAGGATGAGATTTAAATGGGGAAGCCGGAGGAAGTGTGACTGATAGATTGTCACTGGTCATTTTGCCTCTCTTGCATGCTTTTAATTTGTTTGCATTCTGACTCTTTGTGTATTAGGCTATAGGCCTAGTGGAATGTAGTATAGCTGTCTAGATATTTTTGCAGCTATTTTGAAGTTGGACATACTAGCTATCTGTCGTGTGGATAAGTCCAGTTTTTTCCAGAGCAAAGAACTGCAGATTGCCTTGTAAGGCCATGTTTTTCGCTGATGGTTGTGGCAGTAGGTGCAGGTCCCATTGTTCATAGGCTTTGGCTGCTGCTCTGATGCCCCCCCGGAGGATGGGTGGAGACTCCCACCTGAACAGGTCTGACATGTATTCAGGTAGTTTGTGCTGTGCCGCCTTGACACAGTTACTAGGGTGTTGTAATAGATCCTGTCTGTTAGTGGTTCGATTCCAGCTTTTTGCAGAAAAACCTCTGTGTGTTTCCTCCAGGAATGCTCCGTCTTGATACGAGCAGCCCTGTTGATAATATGCTTTAAGATTTATCTTATTGCTCTGATGTAGGGTGGGAAGCCATACTGTGGCAAAGTAGTCCAGATGAATTGTTATCATGGTGTGGTAGATCGTCAGGAGGATGTCCTTGGAGATGAAGTCCCTTGCCCTTTCCAAACCGCCAAGCCCAAACAGCAGTTTCCGTGTGACCAGGCTGGCATGTTCAGTTCGGTGTAGGTGTGGGTCCAACTTCATCCCCAGCTACTTTATGGCATTTACTTGTTCATAAGTGTTTTGCCCATCTGTTGTTGTGATACGTTTGCCTGTGTGTCTCAGCTTTTGTGGGTTGCCAAACGGCATTGCCTTGGTCTTCTGAGGGTGAGGGTGTAGGGAGGGTGTAGGGAGAGCTTGTTGTCAGCAAACCAAGCGGCAATTCATGCAGCATTTCTCCAGCACTGATGGAAGGTAATAGCAGTGGCTCAAGCACACTCCCTTGATACTCCATTCACAACAGGTACCTGGGCTGACAGTGTACTCTGCAATTATGATGTGAACCACTTGATTGCAGTGCTGTCAAAGCCTAGTTTCGCAAGTTTCCTCAGGAGTGTGTGGTGGTGAACAGAGTCAAAAGCTTTCTTCGGGTCCAAGAAGAGTACTGCTGTGACCTCCTGGCTGTTACAAGCCGACTTGATGTCCTCCACAACCCTTTGCACTGCTGTAGGTGTGCTGTGTATCTTCCTAAAGCCGCTTTAATAGGATGTAAATAGGCTGTTGAGTGAGAAATAGTTGGCAACCTGTGTGTGCATCAGCCAACTACCAACATTGGACGGTAGTTGGCCACATCCGATCTATCCCCTGACTTGTAGATTGGTGTTATATAAGTTTTTCATTGACATGGTATCTCCCCAGTTGAGATTGGCAGATTGAGGATATGAGTCAGTGGACCCACTATCATTGTGGCAGAGTCCTTTACAAGCCTAGGTGGAATATTGTCTGGCTCTGTGGCTTTCTGCTGCTTCATCTTCAGAAGTTCATTTAGGACTGTTACTTCATCAATTAGCGATAGCTCAAAATATGCTCTGTTTCTGAAACATATGGAAGTGGGTCTTTTGAGGGAGCCTGTATTTCATTAGCAAGCTTGGATGCACAAGATGCAAAGTATGTATGAAACTCTTCTGTCATTTCTAGAGGGTCCGATATATCATGTCTAGAACTTCTTTGTATTTGGCATGTTCTTTTGACTTTGCCAGTGAAATAGTTGATTATTTTCCACATTTCACAGTTGTCTGCCTTGGATTTTTGTAGAGCAGCTGAGTAGTACAGTAGTTTTTCCTTTCCTTTCCTTACTTCAGCAGTTACGTTGTTTCTGAGACATCGGTACTCTTCCCAGTCATTTTCAGCCTTCGTTTTCACCACTTTTAGCTTTTAGCCGAGCAGCAGACTCATCAGAGTCTTGATGTTGTCAGTCAAGGAGATGGAGTGACTTTTTGTTTCACTTTTCTGTGCCAGAGCGGTGAATGAAGGTTTGCGACCTGTAAGAAGATCTCTTTAAAGGCTTGCCGGGCCTCATTCACGTTGTTGCATGTAAGGAATCTTTCCCATTGGGCTAACTTGAGGAATTCTATGAAAGACTGCTTGTTATAGCTTTTGCGAGATCTGTGCTGTTGTTAGAGCTCTCCCCTCTCTCTCTTTGCTGCAGGTCATCATGATGTTATGGTCAGATGGACCCCATGCTAATGAACTCCTCAGCTTGTAACGATCAGGGTTAGATAAATAGATGTTGTCAATGCATGTTTCAGACTGTTTCGTTATGCTACTGGGTTCTCTTATTACTGGTCACAGCTGATAAAGTCCCATAAGATGTCCCACAGATTATTTTTTATCTGTGTGCTTCAAGAGGTCAGCGATGAATGTTGTATATAATGTGTTGGTTATGAATGTTGTATATAATGTGTTGGTTATAAATGTTGTATATAATGTGTTGGTTATGAATGTTGTATATAATGTGTTGGTTATGAATGTTGTATATAATGTATTGGTTATAAATGTTGTATATAATGTTATGGTTATGAATGTTGTATATACTGTGTTGGTTATGAATGTTGTATATAATGTGTTGGTTATGAATGTTGTATATAATGTTAGGGTTATGAATGTTGTATATAATGTTAGGGTTATGAATGTTGTATATAATGTTAGGGTTATGAATGTTGTATATAATGTGTTGGTTATGAATGTTGTATATAATGTGTTGGTTATGAATGTTGTATATTATGTGTTGGTTATGAATGTTGTATATAATGTGTTGGTTATGAATGTTGTATATAATGTGTTGGTTATGAATGTTGTATATAATGTTATGGTTATGAATGTTGTATATACTGTGTTGGTTATGAATGTTGTATATAATGTGTTGGTTATGAATGTTGTATATAATGTGTTGGTTATGAATGTTGTATATAATGTGTTGGTTATGAATGTTGTATATAATGTGTTGGTTATGAATGTTGTATATAATGTGTTGGTTATGAATGTTGTATATAATGTTAGGGTTATGAATGTTGTATATAATGTGTTGGTTATGAATGTTGTATATAATGTTAGGGTTATGAATGTTGTATATAATGTTAGGGTTATGAATGTTGTATATAATGTTAGGGTTATGAATGTTGTATATAATGTGTTGGTTATGAATGTTGTATATTATGTGTTGGTTATGAATGTTGTATATTATGTGTTGGCTATGAATGTTGTATATAATGTTAGGGTTATGAATGTTGTATATAATGTGTTGGTTATGAATGTTGTATATAATGTTAGGGTTATGAATGTTGTATATAATGTTAGGGTTATGAATGTTGTATATAATGTGTTGGTTATGAATGTTGTATATTATGTGTTGGTTATGAATGTTGTATATCATGTGTTGGTTATGAATGTTGTATATCATGTGTTGGTTATGAATGTTGTATATAATGTTAGGGTTATGAATGTTGTATATAATGTTAGGGTTATGAATGTTGTATATAATGTGTTGGTTATGAATGTTGTATATTATGTGTTGGTTATGAATGTTGTATATTATGTGTTGGTTATGAATGTTGTATATCATGTGTTGGTTATGAATGTTGTATATCATGTGTTGGTTATGAATGTTGTATATAATGTGTTGGTTATGAATGTTGTATATAATGTGTTGGTTATGATAGTGATGTAACTTGGACTTTGTTTTCAGGTTTGAATTAGACAATCTATTCCCCTGACCTTATTCTTTCCAAAAAGTTATTGTTTTATTCATATTATATTACTTGTGTATGGTATGCCTTTCCTTATAATATGAAAGACTAAATGCCATTTGTAATATGTTTTGGTGCATATATGTGTTAAATATACTATCCAGAGAAGAAAGTGTCTGATCACGGAACATCCATAGAATTCTAGAAACATACCCCCGTTCAGTTAAAGGTATTCTATTCTGATTTCAGATTTTCAATCCTTACAAAATAAGGAAGAGTCAATAGGCTCCAAGTGTTTCTCTGTCTTCAGGAAGTTGTGTAAATGGCAGTTGCTTGGGTAAAAAGCGGTGTTTTTTCAAGACTAATTACCATTTGATTGATGTGGTGCTATTTATTGTCTGTCATATCATCTGGAAAGGCTGTTTCTCAGCTTTCAAAATATGTATCATGTTTTTATATATGGTTTGACACCAACAAATTATGTTGGCGTCCTGAATTTACTGATCTCAGTAAATTCAGGAATTCCAAAACACTCCTGCCAGTGATGCAACAATGCCAATATGGCGATTTACAGTTAACTTGTGTTCTAAAGCTTAGTGTGTCCATCCCTATTTAAAGCCAGACTCATTAAGTGTCTTGATTTTGTTTACATTTATATTTTGTTTTGTTGGGCCAACAAAAAATCCAGGCAAGATGTCATAACATGCTGTAGAGTCTAGCTTACCTGAGAGTTGTCAAGCAGCTGCTGGGCCAGCCACCCATTGATCCATATCAACCAGTAGACCTATTCTAGTTACAACAAGCATGTAGGCTGCAGTATTATAAATCTAACAATTTACAAGTCGAGTCAACTATCGTAACAGCAGTAACATGCAATTTAATTGACATAGCTAGACAACAATATACTGTGGTGCATCAATGCCGTTATCTGCTTGATGTCGGTCTTGCAGTGCAAATACTTGTCTGGAGAAGTTGACCCTCAACAGCTAGTTATCCTATGTTGAATTCTAAAATACATTTGCCATCCAAAGGTTCCAATAGAAAACACAACATCCAAGAGGGAAACAATTAGTAAGCTAACAACTCCAGCAAAGGTTGCAAGAAAGTATGCAAACGTTTTTCTTTACTATACTGTAGTGGCCTACACCATCAGTTTGCACATTTAGCAATGTGTGAATCTATCGACAGCTGTTTGCTAGCCAGCTAAATCAGCTAACTAGCTAGCTTGCTAACTAGTTTCACTTACCAGTAGCTCTAGATTTTGTGATTATCATTTAGATTAGATTTTGTGATTATCAGCTCTAGATTTTGTGATTGTCCACACTAGTCGTGAGTGAGGAATCCCTGTGTTGCTGAATGAAAATCAAATCAAGGCAAATGCTATTAGCCACATGCGCCGAATACAACAGGTGTAGACCTTACAGTGAAATGCTGAATACAACAGGTGTAGACCTTACAGTGAAATGCTGAATACAACAGGTGTAGACCTTACAGTGAAATGCTGAATACAACAGGTGTAGACCTTACAGTGAAATGCTGAATACAACAGGTGTAGACCTTACAGTGAAAAGCTGAATACAACAGGTGTAGACCTTACAGTGAAAAGCTTGCTTACGAGCCCCTAACCAACAGTGCAGTTTTTTTTTAAATCACCCACAATTCCAGTTTTATTCAGAAAATCAAGCTAGAAACATAAAAGCAACTTTGTTGCAAACCGGTGGGGAGATCATTTAGGATCTCCGTTTAGGATCATTTAGGATCTCAGCTTGTGAAGGTCACTGGACTGAGAATGAATGAATGCAAAAACTATGTCTCTGTCACTAGAAAACACAGTCGAGGGTGGTACTGGTAACTCTAAAATTCACCTGAAAGGCACCCTTGGAAATATGCAAATAAGGCTTCAAAGAACCCATTTAAGGTTCTTCAGATAACCTAAAATGGTTCCCCTATGGCATTGCTCTGAAAAACATTATTTGGTTCCAATTCGAACCAGCAGGGGTGAATGACAAAGGGTGTTGGTACTGTCAACTGGATAGGATACCCTCTAGTAAATCCTCCTGCTAAAGACAGGGTCAACAGACATGATGATGATAATGATGACAACAATGATGGCAACAGTGATGATAATTATTATAACGTTATATTTTTTAATAACCACACACTGTGTTTCTGACCCTCCCCTCAAGGAGCCAGCCAGTCTGTTTTGATTCCAGCCAAGTGAGCATTAGCATATCCCACTCAGCTCCAATAACACTCCAATCTGTCATGCTTCATGACATATGCAAATGTGGAAATATCATTGTCTCTGCCCTCTGTGGCCTCCATTGTTCTTTAAACGGAATAAAGACATTCTCCTCCCAGAGTTATTCCACAGCAGAAATATTATCTTTTCACCGCTCCAAAGGCCTGTAATTAGGGGAGGGGAGGGGATATAGTTTGAAGAGGAGAGCAGAGATAGTTTGAAAAAAAGAGAGGAAAGGAAAGGAAATGAGAGGAGAGCTAGTTTTTTCTTGTTTTGCCTGTTCCGCACCACACAGATTCCAGCTAGGCAATATTTTTCTATATCTGGCTGGCACGGGCCCAATGTACTGAACTTCCAGATATTGTCTGGTCAGGGGGGTAAAATACAGAAATGCTTGTAACAGCTTTTGACATGTCGCTCTGTGCTGAAATAAAGAGCATAGATAAGGGGGGCATTGTCGGTGGTGAAAATGGATGGGTGCACAGCAGCATTTCTGCAAAAAATGGATGGGTGCAGAGCAGCAAATTTGTTGGTTCAAGTCTATGTACATAGTTTATCGCTACTGCTATTTTTCATTGTGGAACAATCCGTGTTTTATAGTGACAGTGCATCTGAGTGCTGTTGTTGCAGTCTGGTAGAGTAGGCTACTGTTCAGTCTGGTAGAGTAGGCTACTGTTCAGTCTGGTAGAGTAGGCTACTGTTCAGTCTGGTAGAGTAGGCTACTGTTCAGTCTGGTAGAGTAGGCTACTGTTCAGTCTGGTAGAGTAGGCTACTGTTCAGTCTGGTAGAGTAGGCTACTGTTCAGTCTGGTAGAGTAGGCTACTGTTCAGTCTGGTAGAGTAGGCTACTGTTCAGTCTGGTAGAGTAGGCTACTGTTCAGTCTGGTAGAGTAGGCTACTGTTCAGTCTGGTAGAGTAGGCTACTGTTCAGTCTGGTAGAGTAGGCTACTGTTCAGTCTGGTAGAGTAGGCTACTGTTCAGTCTGGTAGAGTAGGCTACTGTTCAGTCTGGTAGAGTAGGCTACTGTTCAGTCTGGTAGAGTAGGCTACTGTTCAGTCTGCATAGTGAAACTTCAATCAGTTGAAACATCATCAGTTGTAATATATGTAGCTCTTTGTGAGTCCTACTTCATCAGAATCACCTTTATTCACCAAGTACATTTACACATACCCAGAATGTACTTTAGTGAGACGGTGCTGCCGGCAGTACACACTTTACAAACGGAATACAGACACAAGTTCTCATAGACATCGTACAGACTATACAATATCGGTACAGTAAACATAACACACAACTCTGGAGTATAGGCTGATTACAGAGGGAATATACAATTTATAGAGGGGATATATCTATATAAGCATGGGGAGGGATACTGCCATGGTGAATACATACAGTGTTGTGCAGAGATGAACATAGTACAAATGCAGTATAATGCAGATTAGTGATGCGCGGGTTGGCTTATAATTCGCAGTCCCGCGGTTATATCTGCGGAGCAGGCGGGTTTATGTTCATGAAATATTGTGTGGATAAATGGTGGGTGGGTGGCAGGCGTAAGTGTACAAAACATTAGGAACACCTTCCTAATATTGAGTTGCACCCTTTTTGCTCTCAGAACAGCCTCAGTTCGTCGGGACTTGAACTCTACAAGCTGTCAACTGTTCCGCAGGGATGCTGGGCCATGTTGACTCCAATGCTTCCCACAGTTGTGTCAAGTTGGCTGGATGTTCTTTAGGTGGTGGACCATTCTTGATACACACGGGAAACTGTTGAGTGTGAAAAACCCAGCAGCATTGCAGTTCTTGACACACTCAAACCGATGCACCTGGCACCTACTACCATACTCCGTTCAAAAACAGTTAAATCTGAATGACACACATACACAATCCATGTCTCAATTGTCTCAAGGCTTAAAAATCCTTCTTTAACCTGTCTCCCCCCTTCATATACACTGATTGAAGTGGATTTAACAGGTTACATCAATAAGGGATCATAGCTTTCACCTGGATTCACCTGCTCAGTCTATGTCATGAAAGAGCATGATGTTTTTCCTCATGTTTTGTACACTGTGTATAGGCTACATTGAGGTTTGTATTTCATTATTTTAGGCTACCTGGCATTAGTGCGTAAGCCTAAGCTTTAGGGCCTAACTGTACACGCGCCAAATAGCTTCTGGGAAAGGCAGACAAATGTACGTCACTCCACGGAGGTAAAAGGGACAATGTCAGAGTTTAATTCACTAAGAGAAAAGCTGTGAAATGGAGAGTTGAAAATAAAGAGAAGCAAAGGCGAGAAAAGTCATGTTTTGGAAAGATTTGGTGAAGTGGTGAAAGCAGTGCCAGCTACGTTATGTGTGATGATTGTGAGGCTCTATACAAAATTCAACAGTCACAAGACGGGGACATCAAATAGGCCTATGGCACATCAAGGGAACTGTAGCCTACTGTTTTGCTGGGTTAATTGGAAATTGAACACTGACTGTAGGTCTATAACCTCTCACACAGCCTTAATATGAACTCTTGCAGAATTAAGCATTTCTTGCTGTAAAATGGTACACCAAATGTAGGCAAAATTTTGACTCGGGAACAGGAGTGGAGAATATGATTTATTTATTTCAACATCTTGAGAGAATGTGGAGTTAGGGCCTCCACAGACGGTATCTATCTTTATCAAATCAAATCAAATTGTATTTGTCACATGCGCCGAATACAACCGTTGTAGACCTTACCATGAAATGCTTACTTACAAGCCCTTAACCAATAATACAGTTCAAGAAATAGTTAAGAAAATATTTACTAAATAAACGAAAGTAATTTTTAAAATAAAAAGTAACAATAGCGAGGCTATATACAGGGGCTACCGGTACTGAGTCAATGTGCCGGTGTACAGGTTAGTCCAGGTAATTTGTACATGTAGGTACAGTGTAAAGTGACTATGCATAGATAATAAACATTGAGTAGCAGCAGTGACCATTTTTTGGGCCTTCCCCTGACACCGCCTAGTATATACGGTGCCTTCAGAAAGTATTATGACCCCTTGACTTTTTCCACATTTTGTTAGGTTACAGCCTAACATAATTGATTACATTTTATTTTTTCCTCTTCAATCTTCCTCGTCAATCCCCATAATGACGAAGCAAAAACAGGTTTTTATACATTTTTGCAAATGTATTACAAATAAAAAACTGAAATATTACATTTACTTACTTCTTAGGGCTGCAATCCCGTTAACGGGATCGATATGACAACAGCCAGTGAAAGTGCAGGGCGCCAAATTCAAACAACAGAAATCTCATAATTAAAATTCCTCAAGCTTACAAGTGTTTCACACCATTTTAAAGATACACTTCTTGTTAATCCCACCACAGTGTCCGATTTCAAAAAGGCTTTACAGCGAAAGCACCACAAACGATTATGTTAGGTCACCGCCAAATCACAGAAAAACACAGCAATTTTTCCAGCCAAAGACAGGAGTCACAAAAAGCAGAAATAGAGATAAAATGAATCACTAACCTTTGATGATCTTCATCAGATGACACTCATAGGACTTCATGTTACACAATACATATATGTTTTGTTCGATAAAGTTCATATTTATATCCAAAAACCTCAGTTTACATTGGCGCCATGTTCAGAAATGCCTCCAATATATCCTGAGAAATTGCAGAGAGCCACATCAAATAACAGAAATACTCATCATAAACGTTGATGAAAGATACATGTTTTACATAGAATTAAAGATAAACTTGTTCTTAATGCAACCGCTGTGTCAGATTTCAAAGAAGCTTTACGGGAAAAGCAAACCATGCAATAATCTGAGGTCGGCACTCAGAGCCCAATCAAGACAAAAATATATCCGCCATATTGTGCAGTCAACAGAAGTCAGAAATAACATTATAAATATTCACTTACCTTTGATGATCTTCATCAGAATGCACTCCCAGGAATCCCAGTTCCACAGTAAATGTTTGATTTGTTCGGTAATGTCCATCATTTATGTCCAAATAGCTACTTTTTGTTAGCGCGTTTGGTAAACAAATCCAAAGTCACGAAGCGCGTTCACTAAAAGCAGACGAAATGTCAAAAAGTTCCGTAACAGTCAGTAGAAACATGTCAAACGATGTATTGAATCAATCTTTAGGATGTTTTTAACATAAATCTTGAATAATGTTCCAACCGGAGAATTCCTTTGTCTTCAGAAGTGCGATGGAACAGAGCTCGCTCTCACATGAACGCGCATGGTCAGCACATGTTCAGGTCATGGTAGACCTTACTCAATCCCCTCTCATTCGGCCCCCCTTCACAGTAGAAGCATCAGACAAGGTTCTAAAGACTGTTGACATCTAGTGGAAGCCGTAGGAAGTGCAGAATGACCCATATCCCACTGTGTAGTCGATAGGCGATGAGTTGAAAACCTACAAACCTCAGATTTCCCACTTCCTGGTTGGATTTTTTTCTCAGGTTTTTGCCTGCCATATGAGTTCTGTTATACTCACAGACATCATTCAAACAGTTTTAGAAACTTCAGAGTGTTTTCTATCCAATACTAATAATAATATGCATATATTAGCAACTGGGACTGAGGAGCAGGCAGTTTACTCTGGGCTCCTCTGGGCACCTTTTCATCCAAGCTACTAAGTATTCAGACCCTTTACTCAGTACTTTGTTGAAGCACCTTAGGCAGCGATTACAGCCTTGATTCTTCTTGGGTATGACTCTACTATCTTGGCACACCAGTATTTGGGGAGTTTCTCCCATTCTTCTCTGCAGATCCTCTCAAGCTCTGTCAGGTTGGATGGGGAGCATTGCTGCACAGCTATTTTCAGGTCTCTCCAGAGATGTTTGATCGGGTTCATGTCCGGGCTCTGGCTGGGCCACTCCTGCATTGTCTTGGCTGTGTGCTTAGGGTTGTTGCCCTGTTGGAAGGTGAACCTTCACCCCTGAATTGTCTCTCAATCCCTGCCGCTGAAAAACATCCCCACAGTATGATGCGGCCATCACCATGCTTCAACATAGGGATGGTGCCAGGTTTCCTCCAGTTGTGACGCTTGGCATTCAGGCTAAAGAGTTCAATCTTGGTTTCATCAGACCAGAGAATCTGGTTTCTTATGGTCTTATAAACTTTAGGTGCCTTTTGGCAATCTCCAAGTGGGCTGTCATGTGCCTTTTACTGAGGAGTGGCATCCGTCCAGCATAAAGGCCTAATTGGTGGAGTGCTGCAGAGATGGTTGTCCTTCTGGAAGGTTCTCCCATCTCCACAGAGGAACTCTAGAGCTTTGTCAGAGTGATTATCGGGTTCTTGGTCACCTCCCTGACCAAGGCCCCTCTCCCTCGATTGCTCAGTTTGGCCAGGCGGTCAGCTCTAGGAAGTGTCTTGGTGGTTCCAAACTTCTTCCATTTAACCTTCTCACACGTACCAACAAATAGGTGTGATCATTCTACAGTAGTCCCTGCAGCGTACGCTCAAACCGGTGTGATTAGAACACTTATTTAGAATGTCCAGTTTTGATTTGGATGCAATGTTCAGACATCCACAGAAGTAGCTACAGCATAACACAATCATCCAAACCGGAAAATGTAGGCTACATTTGTCCTAGCGCTAACTGAGGAAAGATAACTCTCGGTTGACAGAAACTACAATGAATTAGCTAATAGCAATTACTATTTATAATTAATCACATCACGGGTGAGCTCAATCATTGATCGAAATAATTGAGTAAAAAAAAAATTGAAATCGAAAGTAAATAACGATGTGTAGTTTGTGTTTTTTTACGTCAACCAAAGATAATAAGAGGAGACAAGATGAGTTTGGTCTGTTTGCAGTATGCATGTTAAAGGGGGTGTGTCGTCTGCCATCGTTCATATCCCATCATTCACTTCCGGAAGTTTTATTTGAAAAATTAGTGAACACTCCCTCACCTCATTTTATTATAAAAAAAATTGTCCGAAAGACATTTACGTGATCCCAGAATGCGTTGTATGTCAACAAACATTGCTCCACACATAGCTGGAATTAGCTTAGCTCACCATAATCAGTACAAACTTTTAAAAAGTGTTTTACACACATAATGTGTCAATTACAATCTATGCAAGAGTTGGAATGCATGATTTGTCACAAGTACTTGAAAACATGAATAAAACAGTAAATAAATAATTACTACGCAAACATTTTCTGATAGGGATTTATTGATACAAGTGGCGCGTGCTGGCAGTCAATCACAAAACCTCTGACTCCCACTCTGAGCCATTCAGTGTTGTTGTTTATGTATGTAGCTAGTGAGCTAAGCTGTAGCATTAGCAAAGTCTTTCAAAAGGAGACAACTCACAAATGTGGAAATTCTGGAGATTTTGATCAATTCTGACAATGAGTCTGAAAGTCAGGAATCAGATTCTGACATTGACAGTGACAGTGAGGAGCCTCCCCCAACCTTGTAGCCATTGAGAACCATGAATCTGAGGGCTCTTTGTCCCCTGACGAAGTCCCAGGTCCCTTTCAAGATGATGGTGGTGATGGCGGCAGACCGACAGGGGATGAAGTACAGGAGGTCTGTAGTAGCTGGAAGGAAGCCAGCCATTTCAACCCTCCTGGCCCTGCTGTTTGCTTTGATGAGTCCCAGTCTGGAGTGCAACGCCCCTTGCCATTTCCAACTGAGGCAGAGTGCTTCAAGGTCTTTCTGACAGAGGAGCTGGTGGGGAGTCCAGGAGTAGAGGAGACCAATCGCTATGCCTTGGAGCTACATAAGAGAGAGCCAGGAGTGAGGGGGGAACTCGTTAAATGGGTAACAACCACAATTAGTGAAATGTATACCTTCCTGGTGACAGTCCTTCTCATGAGAACAGTAAAGAATAACTCCCTAAGAGAATACTGGAGCATAGATCCTGTGTTTTCAACTCCCTTCTTTGCCACCCTCTTTTCTCAAGACCGCTTCCTAGTTCTTCTGCGATGCCTGCATTTCGTCAACAATGCTACTGCCAACCTAAATGACCCATTACACAAAATAAGAAATGTTCTTACCAGCCAGACATCAGCATTTGGTCGGGTCTTTAGGCCATACAAGGACCTATGCATTGCATTGATGAGTCCCTGATGTTACGGAAGGGTAGGCTGGCGTTCCGGCAATATATTCCCTCCAAAAGGCACAAGTTTGGGGTCAAGTTCTTTGTCATGTGCGACGTGAAGACAGGATTTGTCCAGGACATTATAGTTTACACAGGGTCCACCACTGACATCCAACATTATGAGGGGCTTGGGATTTCCGGGTCCGTGGTGATGACCATGCTGGCTCCTCATCTCGGCAAGGGACACACTTTGTATGTGGACAATTGGTACAGCAGTCCCACACTCTTCCAGCATCTGCTCTCTAACAGCATAGGGGCCTGTGGCACAGTCAGGTCGACCAGGAAGGGGATGCCGGCATTCGGATGCAGGAAGATGCAGAGAGGGGAGGTGGAGTTCAAGGAGAACGGTCAACAGCTGGCTGTAAAGTTGCATGTCAAACAAGACGTTCATGTCCTCTCCAGAAAATAGTGGTATATGGTATATGAAGATATTTTTCCATTTGATTGACACTGCTGCCCTCAATGGCCACATAGTTGACCACCAACTAACAGGTGAGATGGTTACTGAACAAGGTATTTTTTGTAATTGGACGTACAGTTCACATACAAATCACATACAGTTCCATTATGCAATTACAGTGACAATATCTCACCCACCTACCCACTGCCTCATCATCCTCTCCCTTCCCTCATCCTCCCCACTCCCTCTTAGGTAAAGTAATTACCTACCAAAAGTACAGAGAAAACCTCATGAGAGAGCTGCTGGAGGAGTACCACACCCCTCGGCACCCATCCACTGGGGGTCGTCATTCTGCAGACAATCCCCTACGCCTTACTGCATGGCATTTTCCCTGCAAAGTCCCTCAAACTGCTGCTCAAGGTAGTCACACACGGAGGCACTGCAAAGTGCCAGAAGCAGAGGAGGTTGACACAGTACATGTGTTTAGCTTGCGGCACACCTCTATGTGTTTCACCATGCTTTGGGGAGTATCATATGCTCAAGCACTATTGACCACATCTGCAGCAATTACTGACTGACTGACTTGACAGGTGATCAGCCATGATAATATGATACCATGATACCATGATACCATGATACCATGATACCATGATACCATGATACCGTGATACCGTGATACCATGATACCATGATACTATGATACCATGATACCATGATACCATGATACTATGATACTATGATACCATGATACTATGCCTTTAGAGGTGGGGTTGGAAATTAAGTTGTTGTTCAATCACTGCATGAATATGAAATATGGGTTATGCTTATTCATAAGTTGTCAGTCTTGCAGTTTTTTCCCCCTCTAGTAAAACAAGTTCTTTAAACATCACCAATACTTCAATAAAATAGACGACTATTACATATTGGCCTATGTGTTTTCATCCAGTACTGTTAAGGAGTGTACGCTGGCATACAACATCTGGCCTCAATCTTCAGCTTGAAAGATGTCCAGATACAGTTATGATATTGCCAAATAATGTTCAATACTGTTTGTATGTGTGGTTTCTGAAAGTACACAATAAAGAGGAATTATTCATTAGAATACAATAAGGATATTGCAATAAAACAATATTGCAAACAAGTAACATAATAAACACTGCTATAAAAATTATGAATTATATTGACAAAATCACAAATATTAGTTATATAACGGTAAGAAACAGTAACTGTTGAGCTCCACTAGGGGGCAGGGCAGAACAGAGCTATGCTAAACAGGCCAAATTAAAACAAACCATGGTCATAAGGCCAGGGTAGCTTCAAAAGACAACAAGCTAATACTTCTCTAATAGAAGACTGTAGCTGCCTACATAATCACAATTGAGTATAACACCATAAAGTTTATGAAATGAGTAACGTTACCTCGCGTGTCCGTGGTTATAAGGAAAACACACAAATATATTACGCTCCATACATAGTGAGCTACAGTAGAAACGACATAACACGACATACAGTAACTATTATAACGTAATAAGGCACTTACTTTGATAGAAACGCACACATATCCAAAGTTATTATCATGTAGTAATGAAAACACTAGCCGACACCAGCCGGAAAATGTGAAAAAGTTTTTGCAGGTCCTGTTCTGACTGAAGAGGCACAAATGTCTGCATACTTGATCTGCAGAAACAATGGGGAGGTTTGTCCGGCTCAGTAATGCCTAAAAAATCAATTGTCCGCAAAAGTGAAATGGCCTACTTTTATGTGAATTAATGAGGTGACGGAACACACCTCTATTCAAACTGTTATTAGAGAATAAGAAAATCATTTGAAGTTGACAAGTTTAAACAGCCTATAAATAAAAACAGGCAGCGTGCCTTAGTTTGAGGGCAGCGGGGATTAACTGTCCTGTTGAGTAAATCACATTCTGGAACAGTGAGTGCATTCTGACATAACGTGCATAAAAAAACTCACGCTGGGGCGACCGTTAGAGATATTTGAACTCACGTATGAAAAGGTTAAGAATGATGGAGGCCACTGTGTTCTGGGGGACCTTCAATGCTGCTGAAATGTTTTGGAACCCTTCCTCAGATCTGTGCCTCGACACAATCCAGTCTTGGAGCTCTACGGACAATTCCCTCGACCTCATGGCTTGGTTTTGTCTCTGACTTGCACTGTCAACTGGTGGACCTTATATAGACAGGCGTGTGCCTTTCCAAATCATGTCCAATCAATTGAATTTACCACAAGTGGACTCCAATCAAGTTGTAGAAATCTCAAGAATGATCACTAGAAACAGGATGCAGCTGAGCTCAATTTTGAGTCTCATAGCAAAGGGTCTGAATACGTAAATAAGATATTTTGTTTTTTAATACATTTGCAAAAATGTCTAAAAACCTGTTTTCACTTTGTCATTATGGGGTATTGTGTGTAGATTGCTGAGGATTTTTATTTTATTTAATCAATTTTAGAATAAGGCTGTAACTTAACAAAATGTGGAATAAGTCAAGGGATCTGAATACTTTCCGAATGCACTGTAGTTCCTGGAGGCGCTACAGAGGGTAGTGTGTACGGCCCATTGGGGCCAAGCTTCCTGCGATGTACTGGGCCGTACGCACTACCCTCTGTAGCGCCTTACGGTCTGATGCCGAGCAGTTGCCATACCAGGTGGTGATGCAACTGGTCAGGTCAGGTGTTGTCGTGCCCTCTTCACGACTGTCTTGGTGTGTTTGGACCATGATAGTTTGTTGGTGATGTGGACACCAAGGAACTTGAAACTCTTGACCAGCTCCACTACAGCCCCGTTGATGTTAATGGGGGCCTATTCGGCCCTCCTTTTTCTGATGTCCACGATCAGCTCCTTTGTCTTGCTCACATTGAGGGAGAGTTTGTTGTCCTGACACCACACTGCCAGGTCTCTGACCTCCTCCCTATTGGCTGTCTCATCGTTGTCAGTGATCAGGCCTACCACTGTTGTGTTGTCAGCAAACTTAATGATGGTGTTGGAGTCGTTCTTAGGAGGGGACTAAGCACTTACACCTGAGGGCCCCCAGTGTTGAGGATCTGCGTGGCAGATGTGTTGTTGCCTACCCTTACCACCTGGTGGGAGCCTGTCAGGAAGTCCTGGATTCAGTTGCAGAGGGAGGTGTTTAGTCCCAGGGTCCTTAGCTTAGTGGGCAGTGTGGAGTGTGAATGAGATTGCATTATCTGTGGTATGCGAATTGTAGTGGGTCTAGGGTTTCCGGGATGATTGTGTTGATGTGAGCCATGACTAACCTTAACAAAGTTAAGAATTTGTTCTTAACTGACTTGCCTAGTTAAATAAAGAAAAAAAAGAAAATACTTCCTGCTTCAGTTTTTGCTTATTAACAGGAATCAGGAGGATAGAATTATGGTCAGATTTGCCAAATGGAGGGCGAGGGAGAGCTTTGTACGCGTCTCTGTGTGTGGAGTTAAGGTGGTCTCGAGTTTTTTTCCCTTTGGTTGCACATGTGACATGCTAGTAGAAATGAGGTAAAACGGATTTAAGTATGCCTGCATTAAAGTCCCCGGCCACTAGAAGCGTGCCTCTGGATGAGCATTTTCTTGTTTGCTTCCGCCCTTATACAGCTCGTTGAGTGCAGTCTTAGTGCCATCATCGGTTTGTGTTGGTAAAGAGTTTCATCTATATTATTCATAGCCGTCTATCTTGGTAGGTAGTTTGGTCTACAGCTTATTTCGAGCAATCCCTCGAGACTTTTTAAAAATTAGACATCGCGCCAGCTGTTATTGACAAATAGAACCACACCCCTCATCTTACCAGACGTAGGAAAACCCAGCCAGCTCTATATTATCCGTGTCGTCGTTCAGCCATGACTCTTTGCAACTTAAGATATTACAATTTTTAATGTCCCTTTGATAGGATAGTCTCGATAGTAGATCATCCAGTTTATTTTCCAGTGATTGCACGTTGGCCAATAGAACGGATGGTAGAGGCGGTTTACCCACTCGCCGACGAATTCTCACAAGGCACGCGAATGACGGGGATTTGGGCCTGGTCTCGGGGACGCAGTTTATCCTTCGCATAACAACCATTAAAGAAAATATCTTTGTCCAGTTTGAGGTGAGTAATCGCTGTTCTGATGTCCAGAAGCTCTTTTCGGTCATAAGAAACGGTAGCAGCAATATTATGTACAAAATAAGTTACAAACAATGTGAAAAAACAAACAAAATAGCACAGTTGGTTAGGGGCCTGTAAAACGGCAGTCATCCCCTCTGGCGCCATTATCATACTATCAGCGTCATAAAAACGGGTTGTATTTCAACCACATAAAATATGCATCCAAGCCTCCGAGTGGCGCAGTGGTCTAAGACACTGCAGTACCTTGTTCGGATCCAGGCTGCATCACATCCGGCCATGATTTGGAGTCCCATAGGGCGGCGCACAATTGGCCCAGCGTCGTCCAGGTTTGGCCGGTGTAGGTTGTCATTGTAAATAAGAATTTGTTCTTAACTGACTTGTTAAATAAAGGTTAAATAAATAAAATGTAAAAAATTGCCTACCTGAAATATTTTCAGAAGCATGTTGAGTCATTTTCACAGCTTTCTATTTCCTTACAACCGGTCAAACTGATGTTGGAAATTTTGCAAAGAATATCTTTCCTGTTTTTTCTTTTTTCTTATTGCATTTTCTCCCCGGGTCCCTAAACTTCTTTGCTCCGCAAAAGAAGCAGAGATGACAGAGTGATCTTTAGTAATTTCAACTATATTTAAGCATTCATTCTACTGATTTATGACATTCTGGTGAGAAAGGGTTTATTCAGTCTTCTCGGGCAACATATAATGACAGAAGAGAAGCTGCATGTATCTAATTATAGACAAGTTGACTAACAAATAGCCTACCAAAATGTCAGAAATAATAAGCAGAAACACATATCACAATCAGGCCCAAAAAATGTAAGAGAAAAAGGATTCTGCCATGTCTGACTGTAGCGTACAGCGCATGTTCTGGTTAGGGTCGGGTGCGGGTCTCAGACTTTCACTTTATCACATGTAGTCGGGTGTTTGCGGATGGGTTATCAGCAATTGCGGGCAGGTGCGGGCGAACAAACAGCTGACTCGCTCATCACTAGTATAGATTAGTAATTGATAGCAAGGTGCATTAAACGGCCCAATGCAAAGTCACTTAATCCCTATGAGCCCGATGGCCGGTTGATGAGGGCCACAGCATGGGGAGAAACATTTCAGGTGGCGGGCTGATTTGGTCATGATTGATCTACTGTAAGCCGCCTGCCAGAGTGGTGCTTTTGAAACATGGAGTGTCTGGGTTGGGCTGGGTCAATGATCTTACCTGCACGGTTCCTTGTCCTGGAGGCGTGCAGGTCCTTGATGTTGGCAGGTGACAGCCGATGACCTTCTCCAGTGGGCAGACAAACACCCAAACCAGACGGTGATAGAAGAGGGGAGGATGGACTCAATGATGGACGTGTTGAGTTCCATCTTGTTGTGACTGCACCAGGCCACCAGGCGATCAACCTCTCCATGGTACTTGGGCTCGTTGCTGTCGGAGATGAGACCGACCAGGGTGGTGTCATCAGAAAACTTGAGTAGGGGAGAGATTAGTCAGAATGAGGGAGGGTGGGGAGGTAGAGAGGAGGTAGATAGGATGGAGGGCAGGGTGGCAGGCGTCCTTATGGCTGAAGGTGTTGTTAGCTGAGGGGCAAGATGGCTGAGGAGACTTGATGGCTGAAGAGACTTGATGGCTGAGGAGACTTGATGGCTGAGGAGACTTGATGGCTGAGGAGACTTGATGACTGAGGAGACTTGATGGCTGAGGGCACTTTGTGAATTAAAACGACTATATAACTAAGGTTGTAAAATGTGTTTGGCTTTGACACGTAGTTGACACTGGTTTTGATTGAAAGGATTACATTTGAAGGCTTGCAATCCTGGGAGAATCCATCTATTCTGAGGTCATTCAGTCGATGGTGGTTGGTATGGGACGGCCTAGTGGTTAGAGCATTGGGCCAGTAACCGAAAGGTTGCTAGATCGAATCCCCGAGCTGACAAGGTCACTCTGCCCCTGAACAAGGCAGTTAACCCACTGTTCCTAGGCTGTCATTGTAAATAAGAATTTGTTCTTTACTGACTTGCCTGGTTAAATAAAAATGTTTAATTAAAATAAGTGGAAGCTGAAATAGTTCGCTCGCTTACAGCATATGCAAGGCCTGCAGGTAGGTGTGTATGAGAGTGAGAGAGGGTGGTGCGGTAGAAGATAGATGGAGGCATCTGGAGGCAGAGGGGGTGGAGGAGGCTGGGAACGTGAAGTGTAGCTTGTTATGGTGTGGTGGTGTTTGAGTCATGGCCTGTGGTGTGGTGAACAGAAGCATGCTGAGAGGCCCATCTGCTCTGGAAACGAGAGATGAGGAGGAGGAGGGGGGGACTGGGGCCTGAGCTGTCCCTCTGCCCTGCCTCTGGAGGTGTGTGTGTGTGTGTGTGTGTGTGTGTGTGTGTGTGTGTGTGTGTGTGTGTGTGTGTGTGTGTGTGTGTGTGTGTGTGTGTGTGTGTGTGTGTGTGTGTGTGTGTGTGTGTGTGTGTGTGTGTGTGTGTGGACACACTGTTGGGAATGACAACTATACACCCTGGAACAAGCTGGGTAGCCATTTGATTAGCTGTCCAGGAGTCTTATTGCTTGGGGGTAGAAGTTGTTTAGAAGCCTCTTGGACCTAGACTTGGCGCACTGGTACCACTTGCCGTGCAGTAGCTGAGAGAGCAGTCTATAACTAGGGTGGCTGGAGTCTTTGACAATTTTTAGGGCCTTCCTCTGACACCGCCTGGTATAGAGGTCCTGGATGGCAGGAAGCTTGGCCCCGGTGATGTACTGGGCCGTACGCACTACCCTCTGTAGTGCATTGTGGTCGGAGGCTGAGCAGTTGCCATACCAGGCAGTGATGCAACCCGTCAGGATGCTCTCGATGGTGCAGCTATAAAACCTTTTGAGGATGTGAGGACCCATGCCAAATCTTTTTAGGTCTCCTGAGGGGGAATAGGTGTTGTCGTGCCCTCTTCACGACGGTCTTGGTGTGCTTAGACCATGTTAGTTTGTTGGTGATGTGGACGCCAAGGAACTTGAAGCTCTCAACCTGCTTGGTCCTCCTTTTCCTGTAGTCCACAATCATCTCCTTTGTCTTGTGTCATCAGCAAACTTAATGATGGTGTTGGAGTCGTGCCTGGTGGTGCAGTCATGAGTGAACAGGGAGTACAGTAGGGGACTGAGCACGCACCCCCGAGGGCCCCCGTGTTGAGGATCAGCGTGGCGGATGTGTTGTTACCTACCCTTACCAGCTGGGGGCGGCCTATCAGGAAGTCCAGGATCCAGTTGCAGAGGGAGGTGTTTAGTCCCAGGGTCCTTAGCTTAGAGATGAGCTTTGAGGGCACTATGGTGTTGAACACTGAGCTGTAGTCAATGAACAGCATTCTCACATAGGTGTTCCTTTTGTCCAGGTGGGAAAGGGCAGTGTGGAGTGCAATAGAGATTGGAGTGGGTCTAGGGAGAGACCCACTCCATAAATTGGAGTGGGTCTAGGGTTTCTGGGACAATGGTGTTGATGTGAGCCATGCCCAGCAGTAGTCTATATGGTGCTCAGCCAGTGGGGGAACAGACAGTGGTGTTCTACAGCTAGCAGCAGATCACCCCTCTCTCCAGCCTTTAGTCATTCTGAAATAGTATTTCTACCAGCTTAGCAAGGTTTTATGGGTAATTTCTGCACTAGTCTGTGCACACAGTGCAGTATGCAAACTTTCTCTCTGTTTCTCTCACCCGGCTGGCTAAAACCGTCACTTTTACTGAAACGTTGATTAATGTGCACTGTCCCTGTAAAAATAAAATAAACTCAAACACAAGCACACACACAAACACACACACACACACACACACACACACACACACACACACACACACACACACACACACACACACACACACACACACACACACACACACACACACACACACACACACACACACACACACACACGTAAAGCACTGTATTGGCGTAAAGCACTGTATAATAGATTGCACTGTAAGTGTTTCTTAATCTGCTGTGCAAAATGTAATATTATGTTCAACTTGGCAGGGTCACCCTTATTCACTAAGCCAACAAGTAATTCAAAGAAAAGCAATTTCCTGATTGTCTGATAAGATGGCAAATCTGTTCCGGTTATGGGCATGATAATTGTTGCTGTCACAGTTATGATTTACAGACGGTGATCCAATCATAGGGCTTGTTATTCCACTTGTGTCATTATCATGCCCGACAAACAGCAACAATTGGAAATTGGAAAAAGTCCCACACAGCTGTGGTTTCCCCTCACTCACTGTCATTTTGCCAGCTCCACATATTGATGTTTACAGAGACAGAAAGAGCAGTGTATGACATATAGCTAGTAGCTACTGTACACAAAATGAAACAGATGAGAGGAATGTCATTACCAAGCGTTTAGAACCTTAGCTGTGTTGACAGGCCTGTCGGAAGGCTTTTTCAAAACATTAAGACGGACTATATAGTACTGTTACACACAGTAGCTGAAAACATTAGGCAGGGCGGCAGGTAGCCAAGTGGTACAGAGTTAGGAAAGTAACCAAAAGGTCACTGTGTTGAATACTCAAGCTCAAAAGGTGAAAAATCTGTCAATGTGCCCTTGAGCAAGGCACTTAACCCTAATTGGCTCCAGGGGCACCGAACTACTATGGCTGTAAAAAAAAAACATTTCACTGCACCTATCCGTTGTACAGTATGTGAGAATGCAAACATTTTTGCATAGTTTTTCTTTACTCTTATGCAGTGGTGGAAAAAGTATCCAAATGTCATACTTGAGTAAAATAGAAAAGGACTCAAGTAAAAGTAAAAGTCACAGAGTAAAATTCTACTTGAGTAAAAGTCTAAAAGTGTTTGGTTTAAAATATACTTAAGTATCAAAAGTATATGTAATTACTAAAATATACTTAAGTATCAAAAGTAAAGTATAAATCATTTCAAATTCCTTATATTAGACAGCACCATTTTCTTGTTTTTTTAATTTCCGGATAGCCAGGTGCACACTCCAACATTGAGACAATTTACAAACGAAGCATGTGTGTTTCGTGAGTCCGCCAGATCAGAGGCAGTAGGGTGACATGGGATGTTCTGTTGATTAGTGTGTGAATTGGACCATTTTCTTGTCCTGCTAAGCATTCAAAATGTAACGAGTACTTTTGGGTGTCAAGGAAAATGTATGGAGTAAAAAGTACAATATTTTCTTAAGGAATGTAGTGAAGTAAAAGTAAAAGTAGTCAAAGATGTAAAGTACAGATACCCAAAAAAACTACTTAAGTAGTACTATGAAGTATTTTTACTTAAGTACTTTACACAACTGCTCTTGTGTACATCTGTATGGTAGTTTTGAGAAGGCTGTGTCAGCACATAACTTGGTGGCTTTATAGAGTACACACTGTAGCTCACAACATTGATTCATCCCCCACATGTTGCTCTCTCGTTATGCAATAATAACATGGAATATGCACGCTACATGACCAAAAGTCTTGAGATGCTCGTTGAACATCTCATTCCAATATCATGGGCATTAATATAGAGTTGGTCCCCCCTTTGCTGCTATAACAGCTTCCACTCTTCTGGGAAGGCTTTCCACTAGATGTTGGAACATTGCTGCGGAGACTTGCTTCCATTCAGCCATGAGTATTAGTGAGGTCGGGCACTGATATTGGGCGTCCCAAAAGGGTTCGATGAGGTTGAGGTCAGATTTCTGTGCAGGCCAGTCAAGTTCTTCCTCACCGATCTCAACAAACCATTTCTCCATGGACCTCGCTTTGTGCATGGGGGCATTGTTATGCTAAAATAGGAAAGGGCCTTTCCCAAACTTTTGCCACAGTTGGAAGCACAGAATCTTCTAGAATGTCATTTTATGCTGTAACATTAAGATTTTTTACAGTTGGCGCTATGCATTCAGGCAAGTAGCGTTCTTCTGGCATCCGCAAAACTCAGATTCGTCCGTCGGACTGCCAGATGGTGAAGCGTGATTCATCACTCTAGAGAATGTGTTTCCATTGCTCCAGAGTCCAACGGCAGTGAGCTTTACACCACTCCATCCGACGCTTGGCATTGCGCATGGTGATCTTAGGCTTGTGTGCAGCTGCTCGGCAATGGAAACCCATTGCTGACGTTTCTACCAGAGCCAGTTTGGAACTCGGTAGTGAGTGTTGCAACCGAGGACAGACGATTTTTACGGCAACCGCGCTTCAGCACTCGGTGGTCCCGTTCTGTGAGCTTGTGTGGTCTACCACTTCGCGGCTGAGCCTTGTTGCTCCTAGATGTTTTCACTTCCCAATAGCAGCACTTACAGTTGACCGGGGCAGCCTGAGCAGGGCAGAAATTTGACGAACTGACTTGTTGGAAAGGTGGCATCCTATGATGGTGCCACGTTAAATGTCACTGCGCTTCAGTAAGACCATTCTACTGCTAATGTTTGTCTATGGAGATTACATGGCTATATGCTCGATTGTATACATCTGTCAGCAACAGGTGAGGCTGAAATAGCTGAATCCACTAATTTGAAGTGGGGGCCCACATACTATTGTGTATATATTGCATATGTCTATACATTTCAGACTTGATTTTCACTTATTGAAAATGTTTAACCCCTACAAAAATGTCTGTTAATTATAATCAACATAATAATTCACATTTCCTGTTGCTGCAGGATTATTTTTCCTGCTGTAGCAAACTGGCTCAAATGAAGATCCTTCATCTGTAGCAGCAGTTGGAGCCTGTCTTGCTAAAAACCTCTGAAGCTGCTTGACAAGTCTAGGCCATCGTGTTTTTGCAAATGGCTGTTTTAATTTCTCTCTCTCCCTCATCCTCTCCCTCGCTGACAAACCTTTGCTTTGAAGTGTCAGTTAGTTTTTCTAGGGGGAGGGGGATCGGCTCGCTCCCAGTGGCATGAATGTTAATGTGACTCATTTTCCACTTATTTTTCCACTTTCGAGTCCCTCCGGCTGTCAACAGCGTTAGTAGCGGTGGCGGGATCTATACCGAACAGCGGAGCTCATTAGCCGCAGGGGCCGCTGGGCCGAGTGGCCGTGGAGACGGGCAGACTGTCAGCTCGGGCGCTCTCTCGCTCACACACACACACACACACACACACACACACACACGAACACACACACACACACACACACACACACACACACACACACACACACACACACACACACACACACACACACACACACACACACACACACACACACACACTTTCCCCCCCAATGCCTCCCTCTCTGTCTGTCACTCCTCCTTCCTTCAACAAACCCCTCCGAGTCATTTTGCTTAAATTAAGTAGCAACACTTAAACCAAAGTGTCGGCCACTTATGCCTCGGTACCGTGTAGCTGTCAGTCATCTCCAGCAGCAGTTACAGGTGTTTAAGAAGCTTTTATCAGGCCTGTCCACAACATGTCACGTCAAGTACAAGATTGTAGTATACTCTCAAATCAAGTGGACAGTGTTGTTTCATATCCTGCTGGCTGGGGGAGAAGGCTACTTTTTTTAAATTGTCAGTGTGTCATAGTTTTACAGGGTTTTATCCTCAGGGTGAATTTACTTTGTGTGGTTTTGAGGTAATAGTCCGCACCCACACACATCCAAACACACCTCACGTCTCCTCTAGCTGTCCGTCAAGCTTTTTCCCCTTCCTAAAAAAGGCCTATACTTTCTGTAAAAGTTTCCAGTTGTGGAAATAAGACAAAAAAATAAATAAATCCCCCTCTCTCTCTCTCTCTCTGTGTGGGTGGGTGGATGTGGGTGGGTGGGTGGATGGATGGGTGTGTGTGTGCCGGTGGGCGGGCGGGTGCCCAGCAGCTTGTGCTGCTGTTAAACCCTGGGAGTGCTGACCGCCCCTACCAACCAGAGAGAACAAACCTCTCTCACGAGCACTATGTAAGAGGAGGCCCAGTCCTGCACACACGTACACACACCAACACTGCCCAGGCTGCCTAGGCTTTGATAACTTATCTGCCTCTCACAGTCCTCTCATTCCACAGATGAGGAGAAGAGAGCCATCTCTTTCTGGGCTAAGGAAGCCGGGGCCCTTGCGTCATTATTTGGTTATTAAGTGTCAATGTGGAAATCCCAGGCATGTATCGGCCAGAGCGCGAGCTTGTAATGCAGCCATCATCCAGCAGCACACACACACGCACGCACACACACAGACAGACACACAGACACACAGACACACACACTGGTAAGTGCCAGGTTTCCTGCCGAACTAATAGGCTTTACGAGCCTCTACCCCGGGTCCGGGATCACCCCCCACCCCCCCACACACTGATTAGCATAGCTAGCATAGCTTCACAAGTAGATAGTAGCATCTAAATATCATTAAATCACAAGTCCAAGACACCAGATGAAAGATACAGATCTTGTGAATAAAGCCACCATTTCAGATTTTTAAAATGTTTTACAGGGAAGACAAAATATGTAAATCTATTAGCTAAACACGTTAGCAAAATACACCACTTTTCTAACTCCATCAGTTTCTTACTACTTCAGGTGCTATCACCAATTCGGCTAAACTAAGATATTGATAGCCACTAACCAAGAAAAAACCTCTTCAGATGACAGTCTGATAACATATTCATGGTATAGGATAGTTTTTGTTAGAAAAAAGTGCATATTTCAGGTAGAAATCACAGTTCTACATTGCAGCTGCAATCTGAAATAGCGTTGGAAGCAGCCGGAATAATTACTGAGACCGACGTCAATTACCAAAAGAATCATCCTAAAACACTTCAGAAAAATAGACAGCCTACAGCAATCGAAAGACACAGATCTTGTGAATCCAGAGAATATTTCAGATTTTCTAAGTGTTTTACAGCGAAAACACAATATAGCATTATATGAGCGTACCACAATAGCCAGAATCACAACCGCATTTACCAGCTGTAAATGTTAGCGATCGTAACAACCCAACAAAAGATATATAATTTGACTAACCTTGATATACTTCATCAGATGACAGACCTGTAACATCATATTACACAATGCATATAGCTTTTGTTCGAAAATGTGCATATTTAGCAGCACAAATCGTGGTTATACTATGTAATCACTACAAACATTGCATGTATTCTGGCCGGCGCCATTTTGGATTAGCGCCTATTCTTATAAAAATACTATTCATAAACTTGACTAAAAAATATAAGTTGGACAACAATCGAAAGATAAATTAGTTCTTAATGCAATCGTTATGTTAGATTTTTAAAATTAACGTTACTAGACATATAGTGTGCGTTGCAGCCAGACCAGTGCCTGCAAAAGTGGCGCGCAAACACTATGACATTTTTCCACATAAATACATAATAACATCATAAATAGTTCCTACTTTTGGACGAGCTTCCATCAGTATCTTGGGCAATGTGTCTTTTCTTCAAAAGAATAGTTGCTTTGTTGTAAAACGTCCTCTTCACCTTTGGAACTAGCTGCTACCATTAGCTATGTCGCACACACATGTCCAAATCCTCAAACTAGATACAAAGGAAATTCAGAAAAATAGCACTATACTCGCATAAACTGATATAAATCGGTTTCAAATAACATCGTTATGATGTTTCTAACACCTATATTTAATTAAATTACAGACGGATACATCTCTGGTCGATAACTGAGCGTTCCAAAATTTCATCCTGACTTCTTGCCAGGCGCCATGACGAACGAGACAAAGAAAGGTACTCTCGTTCCATCCGGCTTTATAACCTCGGACAGCTACGCAGACAGACCATTCCACTTCTCATTGGTTACTGACATCCAGGGGAAGGCGGGTGCAGTTCAATTCCAGCCATAGGATATACACAGGCTTTAAAACTGAACCCAGATCAGAGGATAATTCTCAGACCTTCGCAAGTCATGTCAGGATTTTTGCTGTAGAGGGAGTTCTGGGTCACCCACAGACATAATTCAAACGGTTTTAGAAACTAGACAGTGTTTTCTATCCAATATTAGTAAGGATATGCATATTGTACGATCAAGAATTGAGCAATAGGCCGTTTAATTTGGAGACCAAAATATGCTAATGCGGAACAGCACCCCCTATAGTTGCAAGAAGTTAATAAGACGTATAATTCCCCCCCCCCCTTTCTGTGATGCAGCCATCCGAGCAGAGAGCCCATAAATATCAATTATGCGAGTTTTGGGACCTGGCTGGGCTAAGATACTCTGTAGATAAACAGGGTAGGAAGAGGAGGATTGGGTAAGTTCGGTAAGTTAGGGGCCGGGGAAGATATAGCACATTGTAGTGTCTTTGTGTGTAGTGTACGTTAAGTCTCCACCCCATCCCCCTTCTTTTCCTTCCTTCCCCCCATCCTCTTCCTGCTCTCCCCTTTCCCCCTCAAACCCAGAGGTCATGTAGCAGGTGTAGAGGAAATTCCAGCTACGAAGGGCCCATTGACCTAACATTTCAAGGGTCCCTCGCTCTAATCCGGTTTAGGATGAGATAGCAAGGCAGGCCGGGACGCTCTGTGCCCAGTGTCTCTCCCCTCTTTCCCTCTCAGTCCCTCCCGCTCTCCCTCCCTCCCCTATGCAGCACAATGAGGCCTGTAAGCCCCCGGAGCTCAGAGATTTGTTGGCAGAGTCTGGCTCCTTTCTGGCCATAAATTGCTCCATCTCTACAGATCAGGCCAAGGCTGAGTGGCGACAGCACCTCAGCTCTTTCTTCACAGCCTGGGCTAAAGCTAAAGCACACTAGCTACATAGTTTAAACAGTGTTTAAATAACACAGAGGGATGAATCGGTTGGGGCCCCTAGGAGAAAGTAATCCTTAACCCGCAGACAGACAGTGTGATTTATGGATGGAGTGGCCGGGCCCCTGTTCTCAAGGAGCGATGCGAGCCACTCTTTTTCTCCTCCTTATAGAAAAATGTCTGTCTATGTGTCTGTCTGGCTGGCGTGCTGAGCACAGCTCTGCAGGCCTGTTCCTGATCTGCTCCAGCTGTGGAGAGGGAGGGGTTTAGCTCAGGCTCTGCTCTGTTCCATAGAAATGTGTCTTGAAAAAGAATGGAAAGTTGTCAACCCTCACCCCTTCACTGCACCATGTAAGGATTGGGATGCTTTTTTGGTTGGGAGAGTATCTGGTTCACTTATGAGAATAAATTATGCCTATACTATATTATTCAGTCTGAGTGATGCGTAGAGATTGGGTTGAGGAAATCTCATACACAATCTATTTAGATTCATAAAACATAATGAGAGGTTGGATCGTTAGCACCATGAGACGATACTCCCACCCACCCAAATCCTCTCAACATAAACAGTGCACCATGCTGCTTCCTGTGGATCTAAACCCATATGTTTAATAGAATACAGACAGAAATATTAGAAAATGGTAATGACGTGCAGTGCATGGGGGAAGTGGAACATCTGCCTGAGCCAATAGGCATCCAAGAATGTAGACTAATCATAAACTTCCTGGTTTCATGTGATCATAGTAGAGCCAGTTTAAACATGGCAAAGGAGCTAATGTTTCTAGAATAAATATTTTCTTAAAACTTGCAGGAGAAGAACTCGGGGGAGAAAAAACATTTCATCTTATTTGGCTCACAACCAAATGATATCGCTGGAAATGGAATCAAGACTTTATGAATAAGAAGTAAGCCAACAACAAAGCGTGCTAGTAGCTGTTACTTCTGTGCTTTTCCTTTTCATTTAAAACTCCTTCAGTTCCTCATAGCCTTGAGCACGCTGCTTTAACACATTGCTTGAGTTCATTCTTTTCTGGATTGGACTCCCCTTAGTGCCTTACAGTACCTGCCCATCTTGAGCAGTTCTATCACAATCATCAGACTGATCTTCTCTATTGGAGAAGCTGGCTCGTTGCAGATACTGTAGAATAAGATCATTAGACTGATCTTCTCTATTGGAGAAGCTGGCTCGTTGCAGATACTGTAGAATAAGATCATTAGACTGATCTTCTCTATTGGAGAAGCTGGCTCGTTGCAGATACTGTAGAATAAGATCATTAGACTGATCTTCTCTATTGGAGAAGCTGGCTCGTTGCAGATACTGTAGAATAAGATCATTAGACTGATCTTCTCTATTGGAGAAGCTGGCTCGTTGCAGATACTGTAGAATAAGATCATCAGACTGATTTTCTCTATTGGAGAAGCTGGCTCATTGCAGATACTGTAGAATAAGATCATCATACTGATCTTCTCTATTGGAGAAGCTGGCTCGTTGCAGATACTGTAGAATAAGATCATCATACTGATCTTCTCTATTGGAGAAACTGGCTCGTTGCAGATACTGTAGAATAAGATCATCATACTGATCTTCTCTATTGGAGAAGCTGGCTCGTTGCAGATACTGTAGAATAAGATCATCATACTGATCTTCTCTTGGAGAAGCTGGCTCGTTGCAGATACTGTAGAATAAGATCATCATACTGATCTTCTCTATTGGAGAAGATGGTTCGTTGCAGATACTGTAGAATAAGATCATCATACTGATCTTCTCTATTGGAGAAGCTGGCTCATTGCAGATACTGTAGAATAAGATCATCATACTGATCTTCTCTATTGGAGAAGCTGGCTCGTTGCAGATACTGTAGAATAAGATCATCATACTGATCTTCTCTATTGGAGAAGCTGGCTCGTTGCAGATACTGTAGAATAAGATCATCAGACTGATCTTCTCTGTTGGAGAAGCTAGCTCGTTGCAGATACTGTAGAATAAGATCATCAGACTGATCTTCTCTATTGGAGAAGCTGGCTCGTTGCAGATACTGTAGAATAAGATCATCAGACTGATCTTCTCTTGGAGAAGCTGGCTCATTGCAGATACTGTAGAATAAGATCATCAGACTGATCTTCTCTATTGGAGAAGCTGGCTCGTTGCAGATACTGTAGAATAAGATCATCAGACTGACAGTGAATGACACTTCCCTGCGGTTATGTGTTAGAACGGACTGATGACAGCAGTTTACTAACTTTTATTTACCGAGCCCAGTCTCTCTACGCCCAGCCCCCAGCTCTATTCTGTTCAGTGCTGAGCCAGATTAGCCTGCCAGACATACGGCTCCGTGCACAGCCCAACACAGCAACAGCACGCAGCACAGCCCAGTACACAGCACAAGCCCAGACCACATCCAGCCAACAACTCAGCCTCTGCCAACTCACAGCCGCTGCCGTCCAAGAAGCGAACAGAGAGGTCTACGATTCAGAGAAAGAGCGAGAGAGGCACTACTGCCTAGTGGTTAGAGCGTTGGGACAGTAACCGAAAGGTTGCTGGATTGAATCCCCGAGAGGACAAGGTAAAAATATGTCGTTTTGCCCCTGAGCAAGGCAGTTGCCCCACTGTTCCCCGGGCACCGATGATGTCGATTAAGGCAGCCCCCCTCATCTCTCTGATTCAGAGTGATTGGGTTAAATGTGGAAGACACATTTCAGTTGAGTGCATTCAGTTGTACAAGTGACTAGGTATCCCCCTTTCCCTAACTCTGTTTGTGTGCGTGTGTGCATGCTTGCGTGAGTGCATGGTGGGGAATAAGTGCTAATGAATTCTCTGGCCAATGGACGGGGGAGAAGAGAAATGTTCTGAAGCCGATTTCTGTTGTGTTGAGCAGTTCCTAGAGAGCCTTTACCACAGCTTTTCATCATCAGATACTCACATCTGCTTTTCCCTGACAGATAGAGACCCTGGATAATAGTCAATATCCCCGCCACTCTTCCGTTCCTCCGTTCCGGTTCTGCTTTGCTAACGTTATTGCCACCGACCCCCCCCCGACACACACTCCTTTTTCCTCCCCATAGCAATTTAGAAATTTCAGTGATTTGTCTCTCATTTCCCATTATCATATCCCACTCTGATAGTGATGGGAAATAGCTGCAGACAGTGGCATTAAATTGAGTGTAATAATTGCGAGAGGGGAATGTGACTTGTGTTAAGGAAGATAAGGCCTCTCATCTCATGTCATCATGACTGCTGTATCACTGCTACGTGCTATCTCATGGCTAATTGACTGTAATGTAATCCTGAGTTACCATATCAGTCCACAGCAGATCATGTCACTATGAATAATAATACCATGGCAACGTTTCATGTCAAGACAAATGCTTTTAGACTGTCATGATTTTGATTAAGTGGGGGTTGGGGTACTGTAGTGTAGCATACAGTGTAGCATACAGTACCAGTCAAAAGTTTGGACACAAAAACCAGGGTTTTTCTTTATTTTTACTATTTTCTACATTGTAGAATAATAGTGAAGACATCAAAACTATGAAAAACACATGGAATCATGTAGTAACCAAAAAAGTGTTAAACAAATAAAAACATTTTATATTTGAGATGCTTCGAAGTAGCCACCATTTGCCTTGATGACAGCTTTGCGCACACTTGGCATTCTCTCAACCAGCTTCATGAGGTAGCTTTGTTAAAAGTTACTTTGTGGAATTTCTTTCCTTCTTAAGGCGTTTGGGCCAATCAGTTGGTATACAGGGGTGGTAAACAGAAGATAGCCCTATTTGGTAAAAGACCAAATCCATATTATGGCAAGAACAGCTCAAATAAGCAAAGAGAAACGACAGTCCATCATTGCTTTAAGGCATGAAGGTTAGTCAAGCCGGAAAATTTCAAGAACTTTGAACGTTTCTTCAAGCGCAGTCGCAAAACCAATCAAGCGCTATGATGAAACTGGCTCTCCTGAGGACTGCCACAGGAAAGGAAGGTCCAGAGTTAACTCTGCTGCAGAGGATAAGTTCATTAGAGTTAACTGCACCTCAGATTGCAGCCCAAATAAGTACTTCACAGAGTTCAAGTAACAGACACATCTCAACATCAACTGTTCAGAAGAGACTGCGTAAATCAGGCCTTCATGGTCGAATTGCTGCAAAGAAACCACTACTAAAGGACACCAATGAGAAGAAGAGACTTGCTTGGGCCAAGAAACACGAGCAATGGACATTAGACTGGTGGAAATCTGTCCTTTGGTCTGATTAGTCCAAATTTGAGATTTTTGGTTCCAGCCGCCGTGTCTTTGTGAGATGCAGAGTAGGTGAACGGATGATCTCCGCATGTGTGATTCACACAGTGAAGCATGGAGGAGGAGGTGTGAATTCAAGGCATACTAAACCAGCATGGCTACCACAGCATTCTGCAGCGATACGCCATACCATCTGGTTTGCGCTTAGTGGGACTATCATTTGTTTTTCAACAGGACAATGACCCAACACACCTCCAGGCTGTGTAAGGGCTATTTGACCAAGAAGGAACATTATGAAATGCTGCGTCAGATGACCTGGCCTCTACAATCACCCGACCTCAACCCAATTGAGATGGTTTGGGATGAGTTGAACCGCAGAATCAAATCAAATTGTATTTGTCACATACGCCGAATACAACAGGTGTAGACTTTACAGTGAAATTCTTCGAAAAAGCAGGAAGGAAAAGCCAACAAGTACTCAGCATATGCGGGAACTCCTTCAAGACTGTTGGAAAAACATTCCAGATGAAGCTGGTGTAGAGAATGCCAAGAGTGTGCAAAGCTTTCATCAAGGCAAAGAAGAAGAAGAATCTCAAATATTAAATATATTTTGATTTGTTTAACACAAATCAACACATGTTTTTTGGTTAGGACATGACTCCATGTGTTATTTCATAGGTTTGATGTAGAAAATTATCAAAATAAAGAAAACCCCTTGAGTGAGTATGTGTGTTCAATCTTTTGACTGGTACTGTATATGTCAATTGTTTATTCAATGTTACTATGAAGGATTATAATTCCCATTCTTTGCCATAGACTGGGGATCCACAGAGTACTTTTGTGTTGTGTTGTAGAATCAGGATGTTAATGTGTTGATTTGTGTGGTGCTGTTTCTGTCTGTTTCTGTTTGTCACTGTCCATTGTGACCAGATTAGGCCTAATCTGTTCAAGCAGGATTTGCCGAGTGCTGTTAGGTGCTTTTTACTGTGCTCCAGCGTGTCATGTCATCTCCATCAACACCGTTTAAATCCCACACATACACACCCACTTCGTTTAGAGACAAACAGAGCCTGAGAGAAGACAAACACCTGGGGAAACCAAAACCTTACAGACTTACAAATGCTTCAGGCAAAATACGCTGCTGTATTCTTTGAAATGCCCCTTCTTTGCATATATTTGCATGGTGCACAGAGAAATCATTTTGCTTGTCATAGAGTTAGAATTCAAGGGAACTTTGGGAAGCCCTTTTCAATCCAAGCTGTCATAGTAAAGGCTGTATGGCCTGGTATGAGCTAGACTATAAACCTGCTGTCTTATTTTATGTCCTGACTGTGCAGTATGTCACTGTTTACCTAGTATGATCTATGATGCATAGAAAAGGAATCTATTTCATCCATCTCTATGCTTGCTGTGATGTAAACCTCCTGTCTTACTGTGTGTCCTGACTGTCCTGGTGTGATTCAGAGTGATTCTCTCCCTCCCCTCCCCCATCCTAACACCAGCCAGGTACCTTGTCACTGGAGATGTGAGCACAGGAACTTGTGTGGCAGTTTACCAGACAGATGGACAGACCCTAGCAGCAGTACAAAACATGTCTTTGTACAGTACAAAATACTGAGGACAGAGAATGTATTGTTTTATTATGTAGGAATGCAACAGTGTATTGTACTGTAGACTCAACAGATGGCACGATGGTTAAACACAGCAAGAGCTGACGAGTAAGATTGCAGCATAGAGTTCCTCTGTTCTCTGACCTCCCTTTGTTTGACCAATCTTTATGGAAACTACATGCTCCTAAAATGCCAATAGTAAAAGCAGACAAAAAAACTGAAAAACGGATAAACGGCTGCAAAGAAACACACAAAGACACAGCCAACCTGATATCTCTCCACTACCAGAGCAATCCAGCACACCTGGCGGCTACACCTCCAACCTAGACCTAGCCAAATGTATTGAGACAACTCTTGAAAAATATTTTCCAGTGGCTGAGGAAAAATCAACGGCACGATTTGGTAGTCTGGAGAACAAGCTAGAGAGTATGAAGGGAATGCTAGCCCAGCATACCGCGGCCATCCAGGGCCTGCGCTCTTACGGCGCAAAACTAAAGGCGGAGGTAAACAAGTCAGTGTGAAAAAATCGAGCAATTTGACACGAAATGATCCATGCTCGAGGACATAAATAAATGGTATAATTTACACGTGATCAACCTGAGAGAAGAAGAAAACAACAATGCTCTGGCTTACACGACTGCTAACCTTCTGAGAATGTTCCCATCCCTAGCTGAAGTCATTATTATCTGTCGGGTGATTGCTTGAGCCTTCTTGGGTGCGTGACATCACTCCAAGCCCTTGCCAAACACAAAACATGGCGGACAATTTCTCTCACCTCGGATCTAAAACCAGTAGTAACCACCAACTTCATTGACAGTTATCTTAAAATGAAGAGACATACCTAACATTCCCGCACCCCAATAACATTGTCGAAGAGGAGGGCTTGCTATCTAGACAGGGTTTGAGTCACCTCATACGTTTTCTTATAAACCTGCTCAGCTAGCAACACTGGCTAGTAACGTTAGCAAGACTGCAGTCTAGACTAGGGAGCTCATGGACACATATTCATCATAGGCTTCAGAAGCCAGATGGATATATATATGATTCCACCATGGGCAACAACAACTGGCTACTAGTTAGTTTTAAGCCAAAAATGTTTAACTCATAGCTAGTTTATCCAGTGACCACCGCATTTAGAAGGATAAGCTACTGACGGAAATGTAGCTAGCTAGCATGCTGGCCATGCAGTAGACAACTAACAGTTAGTTAATCGTGGACGACAAACGACGACGCTAGCTGGAGTTGGGAGCTCATGGGCACACAGGTTACAATAGCCAACTGGTTAGACATGATAACACTCCATGGGCAACAATAACTGGCGACTAGTTTGTTTTCAGATAAATATGTTTAACTCATAGTTAGTTTATCCACTTACCTCCGCATTTAGGAAGACAGCTAAATGACTACAATGTAGCCACTACTAGTAGCCACTACTAGCCAAATAATTGAGGATGACCTATGCTTTGATACATTTGGTGTAATTTGCTCATATCAAATAACAGACAGTTTGTGGAAAGGTAAAAAATAACAATTAGTTTTTATGTATGATCGGACAGTGAAACTGTAATAGATTGGTAGCTAGCTGCTGAGGCTTTCATTTATTTCCCAATTAAATAAGCTGAAGATAGGTTTTTCAAGTTGTTTGGTGCTTGCTGCTCATGTTGGCGAGCAAGCTACCGACGGCTCTGCAGCACATCTGTGTGACGTCACACACCAAAGAAGTCTCAACCAATCACCCAACGTAATTCATGAATATTAATGACTTTGTCTTACGAAAATAAATTTCGCACACCGTATCACCTGCCGAGACAATCACTGGCTAATCCCAGAGTCCCCATTTACATTTACATTTTAGTCATTTAGCAGACGCTCTTATCCAGAGCGACTTACAGTAGAGTGCATACATTTTTTTATGACATTTTTTTTTTTACATACTGAGACAAGGATATCCCTACCGGCCAAGAGCAGACGCTCTTATCCAGAGCGACTTACAGTAGAGTGCATACATTTTATTAAATTTTTTTTTACATACTGAGACAAGGATATCCCTACCGGCCAAACCCTCCCTAACCCGGACGACGCTATGCCAATTGTGCGTCGCCCCACGGATCTCCCGGTTGCGGCCGGCTGCGACAGAGCCTGGGCGCGAACCCAGCCCAGCCTGGGCGCGAACCCAGAGACTCTGGTGGCGCAGCTAGCACTGCGATGCAGTGCCCTAGACCACTGCGCCACCCGGGAGATACCATCATGAAATGCCTGCGCTTCAAAGACCGAGACAGGATCCTCGAGAAAGCAAGAAAATCACCTGTGGAGTTTGCTGGTCTCACTCTCAGGTTTGCAGCTGATTACAATGATTATACCTTCAAGCGCCGGTGTCCCTGCTTACCCGATCATGAACCGGGCGAGGGGCTTTGGCTACCATGGTTTCCAGCTGTACCCGGCCACTATCAAGCTGGTGCATGGTGCTAAACAACGTCTCTTTCACGACATATCCGAAGCAAAGAATTTTGTTACCTCTCAGAAAGAAAAGGCAGTGAACAGCCCGCTTGACTGCTGGTAAGACCGACATAAGCTTAGCTAGCTTATTACAAACAAGGGCTGTCCTTTCCCACTGGTCATGCCACTAACTGGACTGAATGTTCATGAACTTGCTGTTTCCAATCCTGTGAATAGGGATCCAACTGTGAAGAGGGATAGAGGTTTAGATAATCCATGTGAATGCATGTATGGGTAGCTGCAGCCCAAAATGGCGACAGGCGTATAGGGGAGTGGGTGTGTCGAAAGGGGTGGGTGTATGGAAAGTAAATCAGTTAAATGGGCAGATTGGTTGCCACTCAAGACCATGACGAGTTGATAAGCCCGGCAGCCAGCGCACTGGTGTTGTATCGACGTGCCTGCAGACTTGAAGTGTTTCCTACTGGGGATCACATTTGTCTCGCCGGTGGTAGCTAACGTCGCCATTTTTTTCTCTCACATGATTTTATTTCAAGTAGGATAGCAGCCTACACAAAAAATAACTAATATTGATAGCCGTTTAGATGTCACCTTGATACATGCATACAATCTACTACTCAATAGGGAGGGCATGGATGGCAACAACACCCGCTTGACAAGCACTACTGTCCAGCAACGGCGTGGGAAGTAGCTACCTAGTACCCAATATCAGGGTGACAGTCACAGTAAGCACACACATACAACACATGAAGCTCTTAGCTTATTCGTTATTTGTTTATGACCGTGATGGATTTAAGGAGCCTATGATGAGTTATAGGCATTTCAAGGTGGACCCTAAGGATTGGATCTTTGTTGGATCAGTTTTAAGGGGACACTTTTAAAGTGACCCCCAATTAACACAAAGCTTTGGTAGTAATAGGCTACTTTTCTTTCTTTTTTTTAACAAGTCTATTGAAACCATGTCATATTATAGGTCTTAATGTATCATCATGCCTATTATAATAAATGTTTCCCTTCTGAGCACTAGAGGGATAGAGTTCTCCGTCTTCATGACAACGATTACATATTTTGGGGAAAGGGGGTTGTAGGATGGGTAGTTTCATTCACACCTTATTTTCGTGGGGGAGTAGGTCTATACTGATGCTACTCCTCAAATGTGATAGTCCTGCGTTGATGATACTCCTCACCTTTGATAGTCATGACTAGCTTATATTTTCTGTCATGGAATGCGCAGGGCTTACATTTTTCTCACAAACGTGCAAGCACCATGGATTTTGTAAGGAGAAAGAAAATAGATGTAGCATTTATTCAAGAATCACATTCAATGGAAAGTGATGTTGGGAGATTACAGAACAAATTCAATCATGTTATAGCCTCCTTTTCCTACACACAAAGCAGAGGGGAAGTTATTGTTGCTAAAAGCAACTTTCAGTACACCAATCTCAGAGGTGGGAAAGATTCTGAGGGAAGAGTAGCTTACATCAAAATGATGTTGAATGAAAAGAAAAGAACAATGGTCTCGGTCTATGCACCAAACCTTTTTGACATGACATTTTATGAAGAACTAATAACCACATTAATGTTTGACTTGTCTGACATCAGCCTAATCATAGGTGGCGACTTTAATGCTGTCTGGCTACACACATTGGACAGAACTGGTTTAACTGAAGGAAGAGAACAGTGACTCACGTCCTCAGCTCTGAGAAAATAGGCTAATCATCGATTTTTGGTGTACTGCAAATCCATCTGCCAGAGAATTTACCTTTTCCTCATCATGGCATAGAACATTTTCCTGTATAGATTATATTTTTGCTTCCAAGCATCTAATTGGGAAGTCAACTGACATAGAAAATAGATCAATGGCACCGTCAGATCACCGAGCAGTTATTTATAAAATGTTGCTCACTGGTGGCAAAACTCGAGATCCCCGTTGGAGCTTCAATTTAACCCTACTGCAGAATGAATCATTCATAAAAGAAATGGAAGAGCAATTAAATGAATTTATAAGTATTAAACTATCTGTGAAGGATCCTTGCCTGTTGTGGGACGCTGTAAAGGGCTTTATAAGAGATAAAAGCATTGCATACACATCTAATCTGAACAAAACACAATATTATACAATATCCAGGAATTAGAAAACAAAATAGCAGTCCTTGAACAGAATATGCCCTCGAACACCACATCCTCTTTAATTCTACAGCGAGAGCTACTGACAAAGAACTCAGTTACTCAGACACCGATCATATTTCCTTATACATGGAACAATTTCTACTTACAATTACCCCCGCTGTTCCTGCTGTTACTGCCACACCATTTTATCAATTTATCTGGTCTATTGTGTTTATTAAATGGATCTAACATTTTTTGTGTAGAAAAACAATATTGTGTGGTCATCCTCACAAGTCAAGCCAGTCCTCCATGAAAAGCAATAAAGTTGGTTTGAGCAACCTAATGCTTCAACCCAACTCTTCTCGAATAGTTCAACAAATGGCAGCTCTCTGAGAGGGCTGTCCCTATGGTGCAGTTCTCATATGAAGACTTCCTACAAGATCAAAACTGGGATGGAGAAATGGGCTACTAATTCAAATGTTGTGAGAACCCTAATAAAATAATACAATTAGAAAACATCTCTATATGTTTAATTTGTGACATTCACCATTAAACCCAATACCATTACAATTGCTAAACACTATAGTGTGTATTTGTTTGTTCAATAGGTATGGTCCAACTAATCCAGACCTTTTTTAAAGGGAATAAGCTAAACACACAGGAGCTGTTTCCTGGACATAGATTACGCCTAAGAGAAGGACAGCTTGTGTGTGTTTGAATTGCTTTCATGGAGGACTGGCTTGAATTGTAAGGATGACCACCCCAAAAGCTATTTGTTTTCTACACAAAGTTGCAAAGGGTCCATTTAATAAACACGAGGGGGAAAAGGATGTGACAGTAACAGCAGCAACAGTGGCATGTAGTGGGCAAAACCTGGTGCAAGCGACTTCAATTGCTATTTTCTCTGAACAGGGGAAAAAACATCACTAAATTCACTGATAATACTTAACATAGTACAAATAAACAATACTCCAAGCTACAGCTTCATACTACATTTACATTACATTTAAGTCATTTAGCAGACGCTCTTATCCAGAGCGACTTACAAATTGGTGCATTCACCTTATGATATCCAGTGGAACAACCACTTTACAATAGTGCATCTAGCTCTTTTAAGGGGGGGGGGGGGGGGGTTAGAAGGATTACTTTATCCTATCCTAGGTATTCCTTAAAGAGGTGGGGTTTCAGGTGTCTCCGGAAGGTGGTGATTGACTCCGCTGACCTGGTGTCGTGAGGGAGTTTGTTCCACCATTGGGGTGCCAGAGCAGCGAACAGTTTTGACTGGGCTGAGCGGGAACTGTACTTCCTCAGAGGTAGGGAGGCGAGCAGGCCAGAGGTGGATGAACGCAGTGCCCTTGTTTGGGTGTAGGGCCTGATCAGAGCCTGAAGGTACGGAGGTGCCGTTCCCCTCACAGCTCCGTAGGCAAGCACCATGGTCTTGTAGCGGATGCGAGCTTCAACTGGAAGCCAGTGGAGAGAGCGGAGGAGCGGGGTGACGTGAGAGAACTTGGGAAGGTTGAACACCAGACGGGCTGCGGCGTTCTGGATGAGTTGTAGGGGTTTAATGGCACAGGCAGGGAGCCCAGCCAACAGCGAGTTGCAGTAATCCAGACGGGAGATGACAAGTGCCTGGATTAGGACCTGCGCCGCTTCCTGTGTGAGGCAGGGTCGTACTCTGCGAATGTTGTAGAGCATGAACCTACAGGAACGGGTCACCGCCTTGATGTTAGTTGAGAACGACAGGGTGTTGTCCAGGATCACGCCAAGGTTCTTAGCACTCTGGGAGGAGGACACAATGGAGTTGTCAACCGTGATGGCGAGATCATGGAACGGGCAGTCCTTCCCCGGGAGGAAGAGCAGCTCTGTCTTGCCGAGGTTCAGCTTGAGGTGGTGATCCGTCATCCACACTGATATGTCTGCCAGACATGCAGAGATGCGATTCGCCACCTGGTTATCAGAAGGGGGAAAGGAGAAGAATAATTGTGTGTCGTCTGCATAGCAATGATAGGAGAGACCATGTGAGGATATGACAGAGCCAAGTTACTTGGTGTATAGCGAGAATAGGAGAGGGCCTAGAACAGAGCCCTGGGGGACACCAGTGGTGAGAGCACATGGTGCGGAGACAGATTCTCGCCACGCCACCTGGTAGGAGCGACCTGTCAGGTAGGACGCAATCCAAGCGTGGGCCATGCCGGAGATGCCCAACTCGGAGAGGGTGGAGAGGAGGATCTGATGGTTCACAGTATCAAAGGCAGCCGATAGGTCTAGAAGGATGAGAGCAGAGGAGAGAGAGTTAGCTTTAGCAGTGCGGAGCGCCTCCGTGACACAGAGAAGAGCAGTCTCAGTTGAATGACTAGTCTTGAAACCTGACTGATTTGGATCAAGAAGGTCATTCTGAGAGAGATAGCAGGAGAGCTGGCCAAGGACGGCACGTTCAAGAGTTTTGGAGAGAAAAGAAAGAAGGGATACTGGTCTGTAGTTGTTGACATCGGAGGGATCGAGTGTAGCTTTTTTCAGAAGGGGTGCAACTCTCGCTCTCTTGAAGACGGAAGGGACGTAGCCAGCGGTCAAGGATGAGTTGATGAGCGAGGTGAGGTAAGGGAGAAGGTCTCCGGAAATGGTCTGGAGAAGAGAGGAGGGGATAGGGTCAAGCGGGCAGGTTGTTGGGCGGCCGGCCGTCACAAGACGCGAGATTTCATCTGGAGAGAGAGGGGAGAAAGAGGTCAAAGCACAGGGTAGGGCAGTGTGAGCAGAACCAGCGGTGTCGTTTGACTTAGCAAACGAGGATCGGATGTCGTCGACCTTCTTTTCAAAATGGTTGACGAAGTCATCCGCAGAGAGGGGGGAGGGGGGGAGGGGGAGGAGGATTCAGGAGGGAGGAGAAGGTGGCAAAGAGCTTCCTAGGGTTAGAGGCAGATGCTTGGAATTTAGAGTGGTAGAAAGTGGCTTTAGCAGCAGAGACAGAAGAGGAGAATGTAGAGAGGAGGGAGTGAAAGGATGCCAGGTCCGCAGGGAGGCGAGTTTTCCTCCATTTCCGCTCGGCTGCCCGGAGCCCGGTTCTGTGAGCTCGCAATGAGTTGTCGAGCCACGGAGCAGGAGGGGAGGACCGAGCCGGCCTGGAGGATAGGGGACATAGAGAGTCAAAGGATGCAGAAAGGGAGGAGAGGAGGGTTGAGGAGGCAGAATCAAGAGATAGGTTGGAGAAGGTTTGAGCAGAGGGAAGAGATGATAGGATGGAAGAGGAGAGAGTAGCGGGGGAGAGAGAGCGAAGGTTGGGACGGCGCGATACCATCCGAGTGGGGGCAGTGTGGGAAGTGTTGGATGAGAGCGAGAGGGAGAAGGATACAAGGTAGTGGTCGGAGACTTGGAGGGGAGTTGCAATGAGATTAGTGGAAGAACAGCATCTAGTAAAGATGAGGTCAAGCGTATTGCCTGCCTTGTGAGTAGGGGGGGAAGGTGAGAGGGTGAGGTCAAAAGAGGAGAGGAGTGGAAAGAAAGAGGCAGAGAGGAATGAGTCAAAGGTAGACGTGGGGAGGTTAAAGTCACCCAGAACTGTGAGAGGTGAGCCATCCTCAGGAAAGGAACTTATCAAGGCTTATCAAATACTACTCAAACATAGAGAACTGATTAAATATACGGGCAGTTGGGTTGGCTTGGTGTGGGGTTTGGGACGTTCGTGGGTTGCTTTTGACAATTTATTTGGATTCCTCACGTCTTAGTCATTGTTATGAAGTGGTTTGGTCCAAATCGGATGTTGGGTATTATATTTAATGCATATTATATAAATGTCTTTCAACAAAATATTGTTGCAGGAATGCTAACTACAGAAAACATTTCAGAATAATCTGGAATTACACTTGGGAAAGTAAGCTTAACCTTCATCCCTTGCATAAGGTACTGCTTGGAAAAAGAGGTCCTGTCTCTGAAAAGTATTTCCTTCTGGTAAAGACCTCATCCAAGCCGCTTTCAATTGACAGATTGTGGAAAAAATATCTCCAATCATCCAACAATGTTCTCAATTGGCTAACAATATGGCACAATATAGCTCTATCTTCCAGAAATTCGAATCACCAAATTATTCACTTTAATAAAAAGGTTTGAAAAAAATGTTGTTCACAGAATTTATTACTCCACGAAAATCAAAGCCAAACCATCACCCAATTGTACTCTCTGCGCTGCTGACACTCAGGGCACCTCCATCCATATGATGTGGGAATGCTCAGGGATAAAATAATTCTAGAAGATGATCTGCCCTGTGCTCTCCATTTTAATATAAAAAACAATCCAACGTTTACCATCTGTTCTGCTACTTAAAGTGTCAATCAGTTGAAACAATAACAGAGCTGTCTCCCTGCCCCGTTTCCACACAAAGCTGAGGGATGGGGTTGAAGAAATGTAACCACTCACAAATTCATAGACACAGCTATGTCTGCAATGGCTAGCCATCAATGATATAACAAATATTGTTTTAACCATATTTTGAGGCTACATTTACTTTGTTTATCAACATTGTAGGAAAACAAGCTTATATTTTGGGTTCTGGCAGGGTACGACAGTTTAACTAAGTTCGTGATGCATTTCTACGTTATATTCTTTAAGAATCAATGGGTACATATCATTCATTTATAAGTAAAATAAAATGTATGCAGCACCTGCAGATTACCCCGTTAAATACAGCTAAAAGTTCTCTATGGCCGGCTATATGGCAGCTAAAAGTTCTCTATGGCCGGCTATATGGCAGCTAAAAGTTCTCTATGGCCGGCTATATGGCAGCTAAAAGTTCTCTATGGCCGGCTATATGGCAGCTTAAAGTTCTCTATGGCCGGCTATATGGCAGCTAAAAGTTCTCTATGGCCGGCTATATGGCAGCTTAAAGTTCTCTATGGCCGGCTATATGGCAGCTTAAATTTCTCTATGGCCGGCTATATGGCAGCTAAAAGTTCTCTATGGCAGGCTATATGGCAGCTAAAAGTTCTCTATGGCAGGCTATATGGCAGCTAAAAGTTCTCTATGGCCGGCTATATGGCAGCTAAAAGTTCTCTATGGCAGGCTATATGGCAGCTAAAAGTTCTCTATGGCCGGCTATATGGCAGCTAAAAGTTCTCTATGGCCGGCTATATGGCAGCTTAAAGTTCTCTATGGCCGGCTATATGGCAGCTTAAAGTTCTCTATGGCAGGCTATATGGCAGCTTAAAGTTCTCTATGGCAGGCTATATGGCAGCTAAAAGTTCTCTATGGCCGGCTATATGGCAGCTAAAAGTTCTCTATGGCAGGCTATATGGCAGCTAAAAGTTCTCTATGGCCGGCTATATGGCAGCTAAAAGTTCTCTATGGCAGGCTATATGGCAGCTAAAAGTTCTCTATGGCAGGCTATATGGCAGCTTAAAGTTCTCTATGGCAGGCTATATGGCAGCTAAAAGTTCTCTATGGCCGGCTATATGGCAGCTAAAAGTTCTCTATGGCAGGCTATATGGCAGCTAAAAGTTCTCTATGGCCGGCTATATGGCAGCTAAAAGTTCTCTATGGCCGGCTATATGGCAGCTTAAAGTTCTCTATGGCCGGCTATATGGCAGCTTAAAGTTCTCTATGGCAGGCTATATGGCAGCTTAAAGTTCTCTATGGCAGGCTATATGGCAGCTAAAAGTTCTCTATGGCCGGCTATATGGCAGCTAAAAGTTCTCTATGGCCGGCTATATGGCAGCTTAAAGTTCTCTATGGCCGGCTATATGGCAGCTAAAAGTTCTCTATGGCAGGCTATATGGCAGCTTAAAGTTCTCTATGGCCGGCTATATGGCAGCTAAAAGTTCTCTATGGCCGGCTATATGGCAGCTTAAAGTTCTCTATGGCCGGCTATATGGCAGCTTAAAGTTCTCTATGGCCGGCTATATGGCAGCTAAAAGTTCTCTATGGCAGGCTATATGGCAGCTAAAAGTTCTCTATGGCAGGCTATATGGCAGCTTAAAGTTCTCTATGGCCGGCTATATGGCAGCTAAAAGTTCTCTATGGCAGGCTATATGGCAGCTAAAAGTTCTCTATGGCAGGCTATATGGCAGCTAAAAGTTCTCTATGGCCGGCTATATGGCAGCTAAAAGTTCTCTATGGCCGGCTATATGGCAGCTAAAAGTTCTCTATGGCCGGCTATATGCTAGCTAAAAGTTCTCTATGGCAGGCTATATGGCAGCTTAAAGTTCTCTATGGCCGGCTATATGGCAGCTAAAAGTTCTCTATGGCCGGCTATATGGCAGCTAAAAGTTCTCTATGGCCGGCTATATGGCAGCTAAAAGTTCTCTATGGCCGGCTATATGGCAGCTAAAAGTTCTCTATGGCCGGCTATATGGCAGCTAAAAGTTCTCTATGGCCGGCTATATGGCAGCTAAAAGTTCTCTATGGCCGGCTATATGGCAGCTTAAAGTTCTCTATGGCCGGCTATATGGCAGCTAAAAGTTCTCTATGGCCGGCTATATGGCAGCTTAAAGTTCTCTATGGCCGGCTATATGGCAGCTTAAATTTCTCTATGGCCGGCTATATGGCAGCTAAAAGTTCTCTATGGCAGGCTATATGGCAGCTAAAAGTTCTCTATGGCCGGCTATATGGCAGCTAAAAGTTCTCTATGGCCGGCTATATGGCAGCTAAAAGTTCTCTATGGCCGGCTATATGGCAGCTAAAAGTTCTCTATGGCCGGCTATATGGCAGCTAAAAGTTCTCTATGGCCGGCTATATGGCAGCTAAAAGTTCTCTATGGCCGGCTATATGGCAGCTAAAAGTTCTCTATGGCCGGCTATATGGCAGCTTAAAGTTCTCTATGGCCGGCTATATGGCAGCTAAAAGTTCTCTATGGCCGGCTATATGGCAGCATAAAGTTCTCTATGGCCGGCTATATGGCAGCTTAAATTTCTCTATGGCCGGCTATATGGCAGCTAAAAGTTCTCTATGGCAGGCTATATGGCAGCTAAAAGTTCTCTATGGCAGGCTATATGGCAGCTAAAAGTTCTCTATGGCCGGCTATATGGCAGCTAAAAGTTCTCTATGGCAGGCTATATGGCAGCTAAAAGTTCTCTATGGCCGGCTATATGGCAGCTAAAAGTTCTCTATGGCCGGCTATATGGCAGCTTAAAGTTCTCTATGGCCGGCTATATGGCAGCTTAAAGTTCTCTATGGCAGGCTATATGGCAGCTTAAAGTTCTCTATGGCAGGCTATATGGCAGCTAAAAGTTCTCTATGGCCGGCTATATGGCAGCTAAAAGTTCTCTATGGCAGGCTATATGGCAGCTAAAAGTTCTCTATGGCCGGCTATATGGCAGCTAAAAGTTCTCTATGGCAGGCTATATGGCAGCTAAAAGTTCTCTATGGCAGGCTATATGGCAGCTTAAAGTTCTCTATGGCAGGCTATATGGCAGCTAAAAGTTCTCTATGGCCGGCTATATGGCAGCTAAAGGTTCTCTATGGCAGGCTATATGGCAGCTAAAAGTTCTCTATGGCCGGCTATATGGCAGCTAAAAGTTCTCTATGGCCGGCTATATGGCAGCTTAAAGTTCTCTATGGCCGGCTATATGGCAGCTTAAAGTTCTCTATGGCAGGCTATATGGCAGCTTAAAGTTCTCTATGGCAGGCTATATGGCAGCTAAAAGTTCTCTATGGCCGGCTATATGGCAGCTAAAAGTTCTCTATGGCCGGCTATATGGCAGCTAAAAGTTCTCTATGGCCGGCTATATGGCAGCTAAAAGTTCTCTATGGCCGGCTATATGGCAGCTAAAAGTTCTCTATGGCCGGCTATATGGCAGCTAAAAGTTCTCTATGGCCGGCTATATGGCAGCTTAAAGTTCTCTATGGCCGGCTATATGGCAGCTAAAAGTTCTCTATGGCCGGCTATATGGCAGCTTAAAGTTCTCTATGGCCGGCTATATGGCAGCTTAAATTTCTCTATGGCCGGCTATATGGCAGCTAAAAGTTCTCTATGGCAGGCTATATGGCAGCTAAAAGTTCTCTATGGCAGGCTATATGGCAGCTAAAAGTTCTCTATGGCCGGCTATATGGCAGCTAAAAGTTCTCTATGGCAGGCTATATGGCAGCTAAAAGTTCTCTATGGCCGGCTATATGGCAGCTAAAAGTTCTCTATGGCCGGCTATATGGCAGCTTAAAGTTCTCTATGGCCGGCTATATGGCAGCTTAAAGTTCTCTATGGCAGGCTATATGGCAGCTTAAAGTTCTCTATGGCAGGCTATATGGCAGCTAAAAGTTCTCTATGGCCGGCTATATGGCAGCTAAAAGTTCTCTATGGCAGGCTATATGGCAGCTAAAAGTTCTCTATGGCCGGCTATATGGCAGCTAAAAGTTCTCTATGGCAGGCTATATGGCAGCTTAAAGTTCTCTATGGCAGGCTATATGGCAGCTAAAAGTTCTCTATGGCCGGCTATATGGCAGCTAAAAGTTCTCTATGGCAGGCTATATGGCAGCTAAAAGTTCTCTATGGCCGGCTATATGGCAGCTAAAAGTTCTCTATGGCCGGCTATATGGCAGCTTAAAGTTCTCTATGGCCGGCTATATGGCAGCTTAAAGTTCTCTATGGCAGGCTATATGGCAGCTTAAAGTTCTCTATGGCAGGCTATATGGCAGCTAAAAGTTCTCTATGGCCGGCTATATGGCAGCTAAAAGTTCTCTATGGCCGGCTATATGGCAGCTTAAAGTTCTCTATGGCCGGCTATATGGCAGCTAAAAGTTCTCTATGGCAGGCTATATGGCAGCTTAAAGTTCTCTATGGCCGGCTATATGGCAGCTAAAAGTTCTCTATGGCCGGCTATATGGCAGCTTAAAGTTCTCTATGGCCGGCTATATGGCAGCTTAAAGTTCTCTATGGCCGGCTATATGGCAGCTAAAAGTTCTCTATGGCAGGCTATATGGCAGCTAAAAGTTCTCTATGGCAGGCTATATGGCAGCTTAAAGTTCTCTATGGCCGGCTATATGGCAGCTAAAAGTTCTCTATGGCAGGCTATATGGCAGCTAAAAGTTCTCTATGGCAGGCTATATGGCAGCTAAAAGTTCTCTATGGCCGGCTATATGGCAGCTAAAAGTTCTCTATGGCCGGCTATATGGCAGCTAAAAGTTCTCTATGGCCGGCTATATGCTAGCTAAAAGTTCTCTATGGCAGGCTATATGGCAGCTTAAAGTTCTCTATGGCCGGCTATATGGCAGCTAAAAGTTCTCTATGGCCGGCTATATGGCAGCTAAAAGTTCTCTATGGCCGGCTATATGGCAGCTAAAAGTTCTCTATGGCCGGCTATATGGCAGCTAAAAGTTCTCTATGGCCGGCTATATGGCAGCTAAAAGTTCTCTATGTCCGGCTATATGGCAGCTAAAAGTTCTCTATGGCCGGCTATATGGCAGCTTAAAGTTCTCTATGGCCGGCTATATGGCAGCTTAAAGTTCTCTATGGCCGGCTATATGGCAGCTAAAAGTTCTCTATGGCCGGCTATATGGCAGCTTAAAGTTCTCTATGGCCGGCTATATGGCAGCTAAAAGTTCTCTATGGCCGACTATATGGCAGCTAAAAGTTCTCTATGGCCGGCTATATGGCAGTTTAAAGTTCTCTATGGCCGGCTATATGGCAGCTAAAAGTTCTCTATGGCCGGCTATATGGCAGCTAAAAGTTCTCTATGGCCGGCTATATGGCAGCTAAAAGTTCTCTATGGCAGGCTATATGGCAGCTAAAAGTTCTCTATGGCCGGCTATATGGCAGCTTAAAGTTCTCTATGGCCGGCTATATGGCAGCTTAAAGTTCTCTATGGCCGGCTATATGGCAGCTTAAAGTTCTCTATGGCAGGCTATATGGCAGCTTAAAGTTCTCTATGGCCGGCTATATGGCAGCTAAAAGTTCTCTATGGCCGGCTATATGGCAGCTAAAAGTTCTCTATGGCAGGCTATATGGCAGCTAAAAGTTCTCTATGGCCGGCTATATGGCAGCTAAAAGTTCTCTATGGCCGGCTATATGGCAGCTAAAAGTTCTCTATGGCCGGCTATATGCTAGCTAAAAGTTCTCTATGGCAGGCTATATGGCAGCTTAAAGTTCTCTATGGCCGGCTATATGGCAGCTAAAAGTTCTCTATGGCCGACTATATGGCAGCTAAAAGTTCTCTATGGCCGGCTATATGGCAGTTTAAAGTTCTCTATGGCCGGCTATATGGCAGCTAAAAGTTCTCTATGGCCGGCTATATGGCAGCTAAAAGTTCTCTATGGCCGGCTATATGGCAGCTAAAAGTTCTCTATGGCCGGCTATATGGCAGCTAAAAGTTCTCTATGGCCGGCTATATGGCAGCTAAAAGTTCTCTATGGCCGGCTATATGGCAGCTAAAAGTTCTCTATGGCCGGCTATATGGCAGCTTAAAGTTCTCTATGGCCGGCTATATGGCAGCTTAAAGTTCTCTATGGCCGGCTATATGGCAGCTTAAAGTTCTCTATGGCCGGCTATATGGCAGCTAAAAGTTCTCTATGGCCGGCTATATGGCAGCTAAAAGTTCTCTATGGCCGGCTATATGGCAGCTTAAAGTTCTCTATGGCCGGCTATATGGCAGCTAAAAGTTCTCTATGGCCGGCTATATGGCAGCTTAAAGTTCTCTATGGCCGGCTATATGGCAGCTAAAAGTTCTCTATGGCCGGCTATATGGCAGCTAAAAGTTCTCTATGGCCGGCTATATGGCAGCTAAAAGGATGGTGGCCGGCTATATGGCAGCTAAAAGGATGGTGACCGGCTATATGGCAGCTAAAAGTTCTCTATGGCCGGCTATATGGCAGCTAAAAGTTCTCTATGGCCGGCTATATGGCAGCTTAAAGTTCTCTATGGCCGGCTATATGGCAGCTAAAAGTTCTCTATGGCCGGCTATATGGCAGCTAAAAGTTCTCTATGGCCGGCTATATGGCAGCTAAAAGTTCTCTATGGCCGACTATATGGCAGCTAAAAGTTCTCTATGGCCGGCTATATGGCAGCTAAAAGTTCTCTATGGCAGGCTATATGGCAGCTAAAAGTTCTCTATGGCCGGCTATATGGCAGCTAAAAGTTCTCTATGGCAGGCTATATGGCAGCTAAAAGGATGGTGGCCGGCTATATGGCAGCTAAAAGTTCTCTATGGCCGGCTATATGGCAGCTAAAAGTTCTCTATGGCCGGCTATATGCTAGCTAAAAGTTCTCTATGGCAGGCTATATGGCAGCTTAAAGTTCTCTATGGCCGGCTATATGGCAGCTAAAAGTTCTCTATGGCCGACTATATGGCAGCTAAAAGTTCTCTATGGCCGGCTATATGGCAGTTTAAAGTTCTCTATGGCCGGCTATATGGCAGCTAAAAGTTCTCTATGGCCGGCTATATGGCAGCTAAAAGTTCTCTATGGCCGGCTATATGGCAGCTAAAAGTTCTCTATGGCCGGCTATATGGCAGCTAAAAGTTCTCTATGGCCGGCTATATGGCAGCTAAAAGTTCTCTATGGCCGGCTATATGGCAGCTAAAAGTTCTCTATGGCCGGCTATATGGCAGCTAAAAGTTCTCTATGGCCGGCTATATGGCAGCTTAAAGTTCTCTATGGCCGGCTATATGGCAGCTTAAAGTTCTCTATGGCCGGCTATATGGCAGCTTAAAGTTCTCTATGGCCGGCTATATGGCAGCTAAAAGTTCTCTATGGCCGGCTATATGGCAGCTAAAAGTTCTCTATGGCCGGCTATATGGCAGCTTAAAGTTCTCTATGGCCGGCTATATGGCAGCTAAAAGTTCTCTATGGCCGGCTATATGGCAGCTTAAAGTTCTCTATGGCCGGCTATATGGCAGCTAAAAGTTCTCTATGGCCGGCTATATGGCAGCTAAAAGTTCTCTATGGCCGGCTATATGGCAGCTAAAAGGATGGTGGCCGGCTATATGGCAGCTAAAAGGATGGTGACCGGCTATATGGCAGCTAAAAGTTCTCTATGGCCGGCTATATGGCAGCTAAAAGTTCTCTATGGCCGGCTATATGGCAGCTTAAAGTTCTCTATGGCCGGCTATATGGCAGCTAAAAGTTCTCTATGGCCGGCTATATGGCAGCTAAAAGTTCTCTATGGCCGGCTATATGGCAGCTAAAAGTTCTCTATGGCCGACTATATGGCAGCTAAAAGTTCTCTATGGCCGGCTATATGGCAGCTTAAAGTTCTCTATGGCCGGCTATATGGCAGCTTAAAGTTCTCTATGGCCGGCTATATGGCAGCTAAAAGTTCTCTATGGCCGGCTATATGGCAGCTAAACGTTCTCTATGGCCGGCTATATGGCAGCTAAAAGTTCTCTATGGCCGGCTATATGGCAGCTAAAAGTTCTCTATGGCCGGCTATATGGCAGCTAAAAGTTCTCTATGGCCGGCTATATGGCAGCTAAAAGTTCTCTATGGCCGGCTATATGGCAGCTTAAAGTTCTCTATGGCCGGCTATATGGCAGCTAAAAGTTCTCTATGGCCGGCTATATGGCAGCTGAAAGTTCTCTATGGCCGGCTATATGGCAGCTCAAATTTCTCTATGGCCGGCTATATGGCAGCTAAAAGTTCTCTATGGCAGGCTATATGGCAGCTAAAAGTTCTCTATGGCAGGCTATATGGCAGCTAAAAGTTCTCTATGGCCGGCTATATGGCAGCTAAAAGTTCTCTATGGCAGGCTATATGGCAGCTAAAAGTTCTCTATGGCCGGCTATATGGCAGCTAAAAGTTCTCTATGGCCGGCTATATGGCAGCTTAAAGTTCTCTATGGCCGGCTATATGGCAGCTAAAAGTTCTCTATGGCAGGCTATATGGCAGCTTAAAGTTCTCTATGGCCGGCTATATGGCAGCTAAAAGTTCTCTATGGCCGGCTATATGGCAGCTAAAAGTTCTCTATGGCAGGCTATATGGCAGCTAAAAGTTCTCTATGGCCGGCTATATGGCAGCTAAAAGTTCTCTATGGCCGGCTATATGGCAGCTAAAAGTTCTCTATGGCCGGCTATATGCTAGCTAAAAGTTCTCTATGGCAGGCTATATGGCAGCTTAAAGTTCTCTATGGCCGGCTATATGGCAGCTAAAAGTTCTCTATGGCCGACTATATGGCAGCTAAAAGTTCTCTATGGCCGGCTATATGGCAGTTTAAAGTTCTCTATGGCCGGCTATATGGCAGCTAAAAGTTCTCTATGGCCGGCTATATGGCAGCTAAAAGTTCTCTATGGCCGGCTATATGGCAGCTAAAAGTTCTCTATGGCAGGCTATATGGCAGCTAAAAGTTCTCTATGGCCGGCTATATGGCAGCTTAAAGTTCTCTATGGCCGGCTATATGGCAGCTTAAAGTTCTCTATGGCCGGCTATATGGCAGCTTAAAGTTCTCTATGGCAGGCTATATGGCAGCTTAAAGTTCTCTATGGCCGGCTATATGGCAGCTAAAAGTTCTCTATGGCCGGCTATATGGCAGCTAAAAGTTCTCTATGGCAGGCTATATGGCAGCTAAAAGTTCTCTATGGCCGGCTATATGGCAGCTAAAAGTTCTCTATGGCCGGCTATATGGCAGCTAAAAGTTCTCTATGGCCGGCTATATGCTAGCTAAAAGTTCTCTATGGCAGGCTATATGGCAGCTTAAAGTTCTCTATGGCCGGCTATATGGCAGCTAAAAGTTCTCTATGGCCGACTATATGGCAGCTAAAAGTTCTCTATGGCCGGCTATATGGCAGTTTAAAGTTCTCTATGGCCGGCTATATGGCAGCTAAAAGTTCTCTATGGCCGGCTATATGGCAGCTAAAAGTTCTCTATGGCCGGCTATATGGCAGCTAAAAGTTCTCTATGGCCGGCTATATGGCAGCTAAAAGTTCTCTATGGCCGGCTATATGGCAGCTAAAAGTTCTCTATGGCCGGCTATATGGCAGCTAAAAGTTCTCTATGGCCGGCTATATGGCAGCTTAAAGTTCTCTATGGCCGGCTATATGGCAGCTTAAAGTTCTCTATGGCCGGCTATATGGCAGCTTAAAGTTCTCTATGGCCGGCTATATGGCAGCTAAAAGTTCTCTATGGCCGGCTATATGGCAGCTAAAAGTTCTCTATGGCCGGCTATATGGCAGCTTAAAGTTCTCTATGGCCGGCTATATGGCAGCTAAAAGTTCTCTATGGCCGGCTATATGGCAGCTTAAAGTTCTCTATGGCCGGCTATATGGCAGCTAAAAGTTCTCTATGGCCGGCTATATGGCAGCTAAAAGTTCTCTATGGCCGGCTATATGGCAGCTAAAAGGATGGTGGCCGGCTATATGGCAGCTAAAAGGATGGTGACCGGCTATATGGCAGCTAAAAGTTCTCTATGGCCGGCTATATGGCAGCTAAAAGTTCTCTATGGCCGGCTATATGGCAGCTTAAAGTTCTCTATGGCCGGCTATATGGCAGCTAAAAGTTCTCTATGGCCGGCTATATGGCAGCTAAAAGTTCTCTATGGCCGGCTATATGGCAGCTAAAAGTTCTCTATGGCCGACTATATGGCAGCTAAAAGTTCTCTATGGCCGGCTATATGGCAGCTTAAAGTTCTCTATGGCCGGCTATATGGCAGCTAAAAGTTCTCTATGGCCGGCTATATGGCAGCTAAAAGTTCTCTATGGCCGGCTATATGGCAGCTAAAAGTTCTCTATGGCCGGCTATATGGCAGCTAAAAGTTCTCTATGGCCGGCTATATGGCAGCTAAAAGTTCTCTATGGCCGGCTATATGGCAGCTAAAAGTTCTCTATGGCCGGCTATATGGCAGCTTAAAGTTCTCTATGGCCGGCTATATGGCAGCTAAAAGTTCTCTATGGCCGGCTATATGGCAGCTTAAAGTTCTCTATGGCCGGCTATATGGCAGCTTAAATTTCTCTATGGCCGGCTATATGGCAGCTAAAAGTTCTCTATGGCAGGCTATATGGCAGCTAAAAGTTCTCTATGGCAGGCTATATGGCAGCTAAAAGTTCTCTATGGCCGGCTATATGGCAGCTAAAAGTTCTCTATGGCAGGCTATATGGCAGCTAAAAGTTCTCTATGGCCGGCTATATGGCAGCTAAAAGTTCTCTATGGCCGGCTATATGGCAGCTTAAAGTTCTCTATGGCCGGCTATATGGCAGCTTAAAGTTCTCTATGGCCGGCTATATGGCAGCTAAAAGTTCTCTATGGCAGGCTATATGGCAGCTTAAAGTTCTCTATGGCCGGCTATATGGCAGCTAAAAGTTCTCTATGGCCGGCTATATGGCAGCTAAAAGTTCTCTATGGCAGGCTATATGGCAGCTAAAAGTTCTCTATGGCCGGCTATATGGCAGCTAAAAGTTCTCTATGGCCGGCTATATGGCAGCTAAAAGTTCTCTATGGCCGGCTATATGCTAGCTAAAAGTTCTCTATGGCAGGCTATATGGCAGCTTAAAGTTCTCTATGGCCGGCTATATGGCAGCTAAAAGTTCTCTATGGCCGACTATATGGCAGCTAAAAGTTCTCTATGGCCGGCTATATGGCAGTTTAAAGTTCTCTATGGCCGGCTATATGGCAGCTAAAAGTTCTCTATGGCCGGCTATATGGCAGCTAAAAGTTCTCTATGGCCGGCTATATGGCAGCTAAAAGTTCTCTATGGCCGGCTATATGGCAGCTAAAAGTTCTCTATGGCCGGCTATATGGCAGCTAAAAGTTCTCTATGGCCGGCTATATGGCAGCTAAAAGTTCTCTATGGCAGGCTATATGGCAGCTAAAAGTTCTCTATGGCCGGCTATATGGCAGCTAAAAGTTCTCTATGGCCGGCTATATGGCAGTTTAAAGTTCTCTATGGCCGGCTATATGGCAGCTAAAAGTTCTCTATGGCCGGCTATATGGCAGCTAAAAGTTCTCTATGGCCGGCTATATGGCAGCTAAAAGTTCTCTATGGCCGGCTATATGGCAGCTAAAAGTTCTCTATGGCCGGCTATATGGCAGCTAAAAGTTCTCTATGGCCGGCTATATGGCAGCTAAAAGTTCTCTATGGCAGGCTATATGGCAGCTAAAAGTTCTCTATGGCCGGCTATATGGCAGCTAAAAGTTCTCTATGGCCGGCTATATGGCAGCTAAAAGTTCTCTATGGCCGGCTATATGCTAGCTAAAAGTTCTCTATGGCAGGCTATATGGCAGCTTAAAGTTCTCTATGGCCGGCTATATGGCAGCTAAAAGTTCTCTATGGCCGACTATATGGCAGCTAAAAGTTCTCTATGGCCGGCTATATGGCAGTTTAAAGTTCTCTATGGCCGGCTATATGGCAGCTAAAAGTTCTCTATGGCCGGCTATATGGCAGCTAAAAGTTCTCTATGGCCGGCTATATGGCAGCTAAAAGTTCTCTATGGCCGGCTATATGGCAGCTAAAAGTTCTCTATGGCCGGCTATATGGCAGCTAAAAGTTCTCTATGGCCGGCTATATGGCAGCTAAAAGTTCTCTATGGCCGGCTATATGGCAGCTTAAAGTTCTCTATGGCCGGCTATATGGCAGCTTAAAGTTCTCTATGGCCGGCTATATGGCAGCTTAAAGTTCTCTATGGCCGGCTATATGGCAGCTAAAAGTTCTCTATGGCCGGCTATATGGCAGCTAAAAGTTCTCTATGGCCGGCTATATGGCAGCTTAAAGTTCTCTATGGCCGGCTATATGGCAGCTAAAAGTTCTCTATGGCCGGCTATATGGCAGCTTAAAGTTCTCTATGGCCGGCTATATGGCAGCTAAAAGTTCTCTATGGCCGGCTATATGGCAGCTAAAAGTTCTCTATGGCCGGCTATATGGCAGCTAAAAGGATGGTGGCCGGCTATATGGCAGCTAAAAGGATGGTGACCGGCTATATGGCAGCTAAAAGTTCTCTATGGCCGGCTATATGGCAGCTAAAAGTTCTCTATGGCCGGCTATATGGCAGCTTAAAGTTCTCTATGGCCGGCTATATGGCAGCTAAAAGTTCTCTATGGCCGGCTATATGGCAGCTAAAAGTTCTCTATGGCCGGCTATATGGCAGCTAAAAGTTCTCTATGGCCGACTATATGGCAGCTAAAAGTTCTCTATGGCCGGCTATATGGCAGCTTAAAGTTCTCTATGGCCGGCTATATGGCAGCTAAAAGTTCTCTATGGCCGGCTATATGGCAGCTAAAAGTTCTCTATGGCCGGCTATATGGCAGCTAAAAGTTCTCTATGGCCGGCTATATGGCAGCTAAAAGTTCTCTATGGCCGGCTATATGGCAGCTAAAAGTTCTCTATGGCCGGCTATATGGCAGCTAAAAGTTCTCTATGGCCGGCTATATGGCAGCTAAAAGTTCTCTATGGCCGGCTATATGGCAGCTTAAAGTTCTCTATGGCCGGCTATATGGCAGCTTAAAGTTCTCTATGGCCGGCTATATGGCAGCTTAAATTTCTCTATGGCCGGCTATATGGCAGCTAAAAGTTCTCTATGGCAGGCTATATGGCAGCTAAAAGTTCTCTATGGCAGGCTATATGGCAGCTAAAAGTTCTCTATGGCCGGCTATATGGCAGCTAAAAGTTCTCTATGGCAGGCTATATGGCAGCTAAAAGTTCTCTATGGCCGGCTATATGGCAGCTAAAAGTTCTCTATGGCCGGCTATATGGCAGCTTAAAGTTCTCTATGGCCGGCTATATGGCAGCTTAAAGTTCTCTATGGCCGGCTATATGGCAGCTAAAAGTTCTCTATGGCAGGCTATATGGCAGCTTAAAGTTCTCTATGGCCGGCTATATGGCAGCTAAAAGTTCTCTATGGCCGGCTATATGGCAGCTAAAAGTTCTCTATGGCAGGCTATATGGCAGCTAAAAGTTCTCTATGGCCGGCTATATGGCAGCTAAAAGTTCTCTATGGCCGGCTATATGGCAGCTAAAAGTTCTCTATGGCCGGCTATATGCTAGCTAAAAGTTCTCTATGGCAGGCTATATGGCAGCTTAAAGTTCTCTATGGCCGGCTATATGGCAGCTAAAAGTTCTCTATGGCCGACTATATGGCAGGTAAAAGTTCTCTATGGCCGGCTATATGGCAGTTTAAAGTTCTCTATGGCCGGCTATATGGCAGCTAAAAGTTCTCTATGGCCGGCTATATGGCAGCTAAAAGTTCTCTATGGCCGGCTATATGGCAGCTAAAAGTTCTCTATGGCCGGCTATATGGCAGCTAAAAGTTCTCTATGGCCGGCTATATGGCAGCTAAAAGTTCTCTATGGCCGGCTATATGGCAGCTAAAAGTTCTCTATGGCCGGCTATATGGCAGCTTAAAGTTCTCTATGGCCGGCTATATGGCAGCTTAAAGTTCTCTATGGCCGGCTATATGGCAGCTTAAAGTTCTCTATGGCCGGCTATATGGCAGCTTAAAGTTCTCTATGGCCGGCTATATGGCAGCTAAAAGTTCTCTATGGCCGGCTATATGGCAGCTAAAAGTTCTCTATGGCCGGCTATATGGCAGCTTAAAGTTCTCTATGGCCGGCTATATGGCAGCTAAAAGTTCTCTATGGCCGGCTATATGGCAGCTTAAAGTTCTCTATGGCCGGCTATATGGCAGCTAAAAGTTCTCTATGGCCGGCTATATGGCAGCTAAAAGTTCTCTATGGCCGGCTATATGGCAGCTAAAAGGATGGTGGCCGGCTATATGGCAGCTAAAAGGATGGTGACCGGCTATATGGCAGCTAAAAGTTCTCTATGGCCGGCTATATGGCAGCTAAAAGTTCTCTATGGCCGGCTATATGGCAGCTTAAAGTTCTCTATGGCCGGCTATATGGCAGCTAAAAGTTCTCTATGGCCGGCTATATGGCAGCTAAAAGGATGGTGGCCGGCTATATGGCAGCTAAAAGGATGGTGGCCGGCTATATGGCAGCTAAAAGTTCTCTATGGCCGGCTATATGGCAGCTAAAAGTTCTCTATGGCCGGCTATATGGCAGCTTAAAGTTCTCTATGGCCGGCTATATGGCAGCTAAAAGTTCTCTATGGCCGGCTATATGGCAGCTAAAAGGATGGTGGCCGGCTATATGGCAGCTAAAAGTTCTCTATGGCCGGCTATATGGCAGCTTAAAGTTCTCTATGGCCGGCTATATGGCAGCTTAAAGTTCTCTATGGCCGGCTATATGGCAGCTTAAAGTTCTCTATGGCCGGCTATATGGCAGCTTAAAGTTCTCTATGGCCGGCTATATGGCAGCTAAAAGTTCTCTATGGCCGGCTATATGGCAGCTAAAAGTTCTCTATGGCCGGCTATATGGCAGCTTAAAGTTCTCTATGGCCGGCTATATGGCAGCTAAAAGTTCTCTATGGCCGGCTATATGGCAGCTAAAAGGATGGTGGCCGGCTATATGGCAGCTAAAAGGATGGTGACCGGCTATATGGCAGCTAAAAGTTCTCTATGGCCGGCTATATGGCAGCTAAAAGTTCTCTATGGCCGGCTATATGGCAGCTTAAAGTTCTCTATGGCCGGCTATATGGCAGCTAAAAGTTCTCTATGGCCGGCTATATGGCAGCTAAAAGGATGGTGGCCGGCTATATGGCAGCTAAAAGGATGGTGGCCGGCTATATGGCAGCTAAAAGTTCTCTATGGCCGGCTATATGGCAGCTAAAAGTTCTCTATGGCCGGCTATATGGCAGCTTAAAGTTCTCTATGGCCGGCTATATGGCAGCTAAAAGTTCTCTATGGCCGGCTATATGGCAGCTAAAAGGATGGTGGCCGGCTATATGGCAGCTAAAAGTTCTCTATGGCCGGCTATATGGCAGCTAAAAGGATGGTGGCCGGCTATATGGCAGCTAAAAGGATGGTGGCCGGCTATATGGCAGCTTAAAGTTCTCTATTGCCGGCTATATGGCAGCTAAAAGGATGGTGGCCGGCTATATGGCAGCTAAAGGTTCTCTATGGCCGGCTATATGGCAGCTAAAAGGATGGTGGCCGGCTATATGGCAGCTAAAAGTTCTCTATGGCCGGCTATATGGCAGCTAAAAGGATGGGGGCCGGCTATATGGCAGCTAAAAGGATGGTGGCCGGCTATATGGCAGCTTAAAGTTCTCTATTGCTGGCTATATGGCAGCTAAAAGGATGGTGGCCGGCTATATGGCAGCTAAAGGTTCTCTATGGCCGGCTATATGGCAGCTAAAAGGATGGTGGCCGGCTATATGGCAGCTAAAAGTTCTCTATGGCCGGCTATATGGCAGCTTAAAGGATGGTGGCCGGCTATATGGCAGCTGTAAGGATGGTGGCCGGCTATATGGCAGCTAAAAGGATGGTGGCCGGCTATATGGCAGCTGTAAGGATGGTGGCCGGCTATATGGCAGCTATAAGGATGGTGGCCGGCTATATGGCAGCTGTAAGGATGGTGGCCGGCTATATGGCAGCTATAAGGATGGTGGCCGGCTATATGGCAGCTGTAAGGATGGTGGCCGGCTATATGGCAGCTGTAAGGATGGTGGCCGGCTATATGGCAGCTGTAAGGATGGTGGCCGGCTATATGGCAGCTGTAAGGATGGTGGCCGGCTATATGGCAGCTAAAAGGATGGTGGCGTGCCATTGGAAACATCCTCATTCGCTGTCAGTGCAGGATTGGCTTTTAACTTATATTGACAGCCAACATGGAATGCTCAGCTACTAGGATGCATAAGCAGTGAACATTTCATGTTGGAATCAGGCTGTTGAACAATTTTAAATCTCTTCCGTAGGTAGGTAGACAACTCTGCTAGGGGTCCTGGGTGGTGGTGGGGGGGGCAACCTCATTCTTGTATTATTATTTACTTATTTTGTTTTCTTGTCTTTTGTGCATGTTCATATATATAACTGCCAATATATAATATAATATAGTGCCTTCAGAAAGTATTCATGCCCTTTGACTTATTCCACATTTTGTTGTATTACAACCTGAATTCAAAATGGATTAAATGTTTTTTCTCACCCATCTACACACAATACCCCATAATGACAAAGTGAAAACATGGTTTTAGACATTTTTGCAAATGTATTTAAAATGAAATACAGAAATATCTCATTTACATAAGTATTCACACCCCTTTGCTATGACACTCCAAATTAAGCTCAGGTGCATCCAATTTCCTTTGATCATCCTTGAGATGTCACTACAACTTGACTGTTTGGATTTAGAAAGAAATACTCCTTCCTATGTAAGGCCCCACAGTTGACAGTGCATGTCAGAGCAGAAACTATACCATGAAGTCCAAGGAACTCTCCATAGAGCTCTGTAATATAATTGTGATGAGGCATACAGTACCAGTCAAAAGTTTGGACACACCTACTCATTCAAAGGTTTTTTATTTATTTTTGCTATAACTCATCTCAAACCATCTCAATTGGGTTGAGGTCGAGGGATTGTGGAGACAAGTCATCTGATGCAGCACTCCATCACTCTCCTTCTTGGTCAAATATCCCTTACACAGCCTGGAGGTGTGTTGGGTCATTGTCCAGTTGAAAAACAAATGCTAGTCCCACTAAGCCCAAACCAGAAGGGGTTGTGTTATTGCTGCAGAATGCTGTGGTAGCCATGCTGGTTAAGTGTGCCTTGAATTCTAAATAAATCACAGGCAGTGTCACCAACAAAGCACCCCCATACCATCACACCTCCTCCTCCATGCTTCACGGTGGGAACCACACATCTGTTCATGCGTCTCACAAAGACATGGCGGTTGGAACCAAAAATCTAAAATTTAGACTCATCAGACCAAAGGACAGATTTCCACCGGTCTAATGTCCATTGCTCGTGTTTCTTGGCCCAAGCAAGTCTCTTCTTATTATTGGTGTCCTTTAGTGGTGGTTTCTTTGCAGTTTCTTTGCAGTCTCCTCTGAACAGTTGATGTTGAAAAGTGTCTGTTACTTGAACTCTGTGAACCATTTATTTGAGCTGCAATTTCTGAGGCTGGTAACTCTAATGAATGTATCCTCTGCAGCAGAGGTAACTCTGGGTCTTCCTTTCCTGTGGTGGTCCTCATGAGAGCCAGTTTCATCACAGCGCTTGATGGTTTTTGTGACTGCATTTGAAGAAATTTTCAGAATTGACTGACCTTCATTTTTTAATTCATTTTATTTTATTTACAATGAAGGCCTACGCCGGCTGCACTATGGAGCTCCCAATCACGGCCAGATGTGATACAGCCTGTCTTAGACCGCTGCACCACTCGGGAGCCTTCATATCTTAAAGTAATAATGGACTGTCATTTCTCTTTGCTTATTTGAGCTGTTTTTGCCATAATATGGACTTGGTCTTATACCAAATAGGGCTATTTCACAAATGTACTTTTAACAAGGCACACCTGTTAATTGTGCAAAGCTGTCATCAAGGCAAAGGGTGTAATCTCAAATATAAAATATATTTGTATTTATTTAACTTTTTTGGTTACCACATGATTCCATATCGGTTATTTAATAGTTTTGATGTCTTCACTATTATTCTACAATGTCGAAAATAGTAAAAATAAAGAAAAACCCTTGAATGAGTAGGTGTGTCCAAACTTTTGACTGATACTGTACAGTCGTGGCCAAAGGTTTTGAGAATGACACAAATATTAATTTTCACAAAGTCTGCTGCCTCAGTTTGTATGATGGCAATTTGCATATACTCCAGAATGTTATGAAGAGTGATCATATGAATTGCAATTAATTGCAAAGTCCCTCTTTGCCAGGCAAATGAACTGAATCTCCAAAAAACATTTCCACTGCATTTCAGCCCTGCCACAAAAGGACCAGCTGACATCATGTCAGTGATTGTCTCGTTAACACAGGTGTGAGTGTTGACGAGGACAAGGCTGGAGATCACTCTGTCATGCTGATTGAGTTCAAATAACAGACTGGAAGCTTCAAAAGGAGGGTGGTGCTTCGAATCATTGTTCTTCCTCTGTCAACCATGGTTTCCTGCAAGGAAACACGTGCCGTCATCATTGCTTTGCACAAAAAGGGCTTCACAGGCAAGGATATTGCTGCCAGTGAGATTGCATCTAAATCAACCATTTATTGGATCATCAAGAACTTCAAGGAGAGCGATTCAATTGTTGTGAAGAAGGCTTCATGGTGCCCAAGAAAGTCCAGCAAGCGCCAGGAACGTCTCCTAAAGTTGATTCAGCTGCGGGATCGGGGCACCACCAGTACAGAGCTTGCTCAGGAATGGCAGCAGGCAGGTGTGAGTGCATCTGCACTCACAGTGAGGACTGCTGAGGACTGGAGTAAAGTCATTTTCTCTGATGAATCCCCTTTCCGATTGTTCGGGGCATCCGGAATAAAGCTTGCCCAGAGAAGACAAGGTGAGCGCTACCATCAGTCCTGTGTCATGCCAACATTAAAGCATCCTGAGACCATTCATGTGTGGGGTGCTTCTCAGCCAAGGGAGTGGGCTCACTCACAATTCTGCCTAAGAACACAGCCATGAATAAAGAATGGTACCAACACATCCTCCGAGAGCAACTTCTCCCAACTATCCAGGAACAGTTTGGTGACGAACAATGCCTTTTCCAGCATGATGGAGCACCTTGCCATAAGGCAAAAGTGATAACTAAGTGGCTCGGGGAACAAAACATCGATATTTTGGGTCCATGGCCAGGAAACTCCCCAGACGTTATCCCATCAGTCAGGATGTGGCCCAGAAGTTCATTGACAGGATGCCAGGGCGGATTGCAGAGGTCTTGAAAAAGAAGGGTCAACACTGCAAATATTGACTCCTTACATCAACTTCATGTAATTGTCAATAAAAGCCTTTGACACATATGAAATGCTTGTAATTATACGTCAGTATTCCATAGTAACATCTGACAAAAATATCGAAAGACACTGAGGCAGCAAACTTTGTGAAAATGAATATTTGTGTCATTCTCAAAACTTTTGGCCACAACTGTATATATCTTCTCGTCAATAGGGGGGCGCTGTTTTCACTTTGGAAAAAATCGTGCCCAAATTAAACTGCCTCGTACTCTATTCTAGATCGTACAATATGCATATTATTATTACTATTGGATAGAAAACACTCTCAAGTTTCTAAAACTGTTTGAATTATATCTGTGAGTAAAACAGAACTAATTTTGCAGCAAACTTCCATACAGGAAGTGAAAAATCTGAAAACGATGCTCTGTTCCAGGGCCTGCCTATTCAATTGCCTAATATTTATCGATATGCATGCACTTCATACGCTTTCCACTAGATGTCAACAGGCAGTGGAAGGTGGAATGGGGTGTCTAGCTTGATCTGAGGTCGAACAAGAGCCTTTGGAGTGGGAGGTCAGGAATTTCCTTTGTCTACCAAGGCGCGAGGTGGAGCTCGACATTGGCTTCTGAAGAGCGTTCGGTATACACGGCGGATATCTCCGGCTCTGTTTTTATTTGATACATATTAGAAAAACATCATAAAGTAGGTTTTTTCAACCGAGTTTCATCAGTTTATTCAAAGTTTATTGGGACTTTTGGAGTTTTCCGTTCTTTGCATCGAGAGAAACTGGGAACGTCATCAACATTGGCTAGCATTGTGGCACGAATTCGACAGGAGAAAAGGACATTCTAAAACCAAACAACGATTTATCCTCGACCTAGGACTCCTTGTACAAGATTCTGATGGAAGCTCAACAAAAGTAAGAACAATTTATGATGTTATTTCGTATTTCTGTGGAAAATGTTATTCCTATTCTCTGCCGTTTTGGCGGGCGCTGTCTTGCAATAACGCAAGCTGTTTGTTATGGGAAAGTTATTTTTCAAAATCTAACACGGCGGTTGCATTAAGAACCAGTGTATCTTTCATTTGCCATACAATAAGTATTTTTATGTAAAGTTTATGATGAGTTCTTTGGTCAGATTAGGTGAGTGTCCAAAATAGCTCCGGACATTCTGGTGAATCGATGCTACATATTCACAATGTATAACCACGGTTTGCAGCTCTAAATATGCACATTTTCGAACAAAACATAAGTGTATTGTATAACCTGATGTTATAAGACTGTCATCTGATGAAGTTGGTCAAGGTTAGTGATTAATTTTATATCTTTTGCTGGTTTTTGCGAATGCTATCTATGCGGTGAATAAATGTGGTTGTGTGTTTGGCTATTGTGGTAAGCTAATATAATGCTATATTGTGTTTTCGCTGTAAAACACTTAAAAAATCGGAAATATTGGCTGGATTCACAAGATGTTTATCTTTCATTTGCTGTACACCATGTATTTTTCATAAATGTTTTATGATGAGTATTTAGGTATTTCACGTTGCTCTCTGTAATTATTCTGGCTGCTTTGGTGATATTTTTGATGGTAGCTGCAATGTAAAACTATGATTTATACCTCAAATATGCACATTTTCTAACAAAACATAAATGTATTGTATAACATGTTATAAGACTGTCATCTGATGAAGTTGTTTCTTGGTTAGTGACTAATTATATCTATATTTGGTCGGTTTTGTGATAGCTACCTATGCGGTAGAAACATGGTGAAAATATGCGGTTGAGTCTTTGGCTATTGTGGTTAGCTAATAGAAATACATATTGTGTTTTCGCTGTAAAACATTTTAAAAATCGGAAATGATGGCTCGATTCACAAGATGTTTATCTTTCATTTGCTGTATTGGACTTGTGATTTCATGATATTTATATGCTATTATTTACTTGTGGCGCTATGCTAGGCTATGCTAGTCAGCTTTTACTGATGAGGATGCTCCCGGATCCGGGATGGGTGTAGAGTAGAGGATAGTAGAGGATATCTGAGGAAGGATATAAAAAATGTCTAGAGTGTTGAAAGTTTCCAAGAGCACAGTGGTCTCCATCATTGGGAAATGTAAAAAATTAAATATGGAACTACTCAGACTTGAACTAAAGCTGGCCGTCAGACCAAACTTAGCAACCGGGCTAGACGGACCTTGGTCAGGGAGATGACCAAGAACCCAATGACCACTCTGACAGAACTACAGAGTTCCTTGGCTGATATGGGAAAACCTGCCAGAAGGAAAACAGTCTCTCCAGCACTTCACCAATCTGGGCTTTATAGGAGAGTGGCCAGATGGAAGCTACTCCTGAGAAAAAGGCACATAACAACACTCCTGGAGTTTGTAAAAAGGCACGTGAAAGACTGAGATAATAAGGCAAAAGATTATGTGGTCTGATGAGACTAAAATGTTACTATTTGGCCTGAATGCAAAGCGCAATGTCTGGAGAAAACCAGGCATAGCTCATCACCTGTCTATGGGGATGCTTTTCAGCGGCAGGGACTGGGAGACTGTTACGGATAGATGAAACAATGAATAGAGCCAAATACAGGAAAATTCTTTATGATAACCTGCTTCAGAGAGCAAATGACCTTACACTGGGCCTAAGATTTCTGTTTCAACAGGACAATGACCCAAATCATAAAACAAAAGCAACGCTGGAATGGCTTCAGAACAAGAATGTGAAAGACGTTAAGTGGCCCAGCCAAAGCCCAGACTTGAATCCCTTTGAAAATCTGTGAAAAGATTGAAGATTGCTTTTCTCCGCCGCTCCCCATCTAACATAACAGAGTTTGAGAAAATCTGCAAGGAAGAATGGGAGAAAATCCCCAAATCCAGATGTGTAAAGCTGATAGACATACCCAAGACGACTCAAAGCTGGAATGCCGCCAAAGGTGCTTCTACAAAGTATTGACTCGGGTGTGAATACTTATGTAAATGAGATTCCTGTATTTCATTTTCAATAAATTAGCAAACATTTCTAAAAACATATTTTCACTTTGTCATTATGGGGTATTGTGTGTAGATGGGTAAGATATATATATATATATATATAAATGCCCCGCAAGCCTGAATTCCAAGCCTGAATTCCAAGCCTGAATTCCAAATGGATTAAATATATATTTAATCCATTTGGAATTCATGCTGTAACACAACAAAATGGAATGCGGAGAGTGTCACAGTATGATGCATTTTTCATCATATGATGAGGAGCGCATTGTGCTGAGGTGCTTTCTGTGTTTTCAGGGTTCTGTATCTTGGGGACTTGGCGTTCGGGGCATTTCGGGACTGTGTCGGCAGTGGACTGATGAGAAAAATGCTGGGGGATGGTATTTGTCTGGTACTTTCCTTTAAGCGTGCAAAGCTGATGGCAAATCTTGCTGCGTCTCTTTTGTAAAACCACACTATCATTATGAATGATCCTATATTATGAACTACTATGTCTATTCGCTATGTGTATGTATACCTGTTTAATTAATCTTGACACTACAGGGGGTGCTGTTTCAACTTGGACATTTATCGTTCCCAAATTAAACTGCCTCGTACTCAATTCTTGCTCGTACAATATGCATATTATTATTACTATTGGATAGAAATCCAATCTCTAGTTTCTAAAACCGTTTGAATTATGTCTGTGGGTGAACCAGAACTCTTTCTGCAGCGAAATCCATGACAGGAACTGCGAAGGTCTGAAAACGAGGCTCTGTTCTCAGATCAGTTTAAAGCTCTGTATGTATCCTATGGGTCGACATGAACTGCACCCGCCTTCCCCTGGATGTCAGTAACCAATGAGAATTGGAATGGAGTGTCTACGTAGTTCTCAGAGCTTATAAAAGGCCAAGGAACGAAGTGAGCGCTCTTTTCGTCGTTCGTCATTGCGCAAAGCAAGACCTCAAGATGGCATTTTGAAACGCTCAGTTATCGGCCTTAGCTATATCCGTCTGTAATTTAATTCGATATAGGTGTTAGAAACATCATAACGAAGTTATTTTAAACCGAGTTATATCAGTTTATGCGAGTATATTGCTATTTTCGGAATTTCCTTAGTATTGCGTTTTGGGGATTTGGGCATGTTGTGGCCACATAGCTATTGTTAGCTGCTAATTCCGAAGTTGAAGACAACGTTTTACAACCAAGCAACGATTATTTTGGACAAAGGACCACTTGCCCAAGATTCTGATGGAAGCTCGTCCAAAAGTAAGAGCTATTTATGATGTTATTCCGTATTTATGTGGAAAAATGTAAACGCATTTGTCCGCCATTATTGCGGCACTAGTCTGGCTGTAACGCACACTGTATGTCTAGTAACGTTAATTTAAAAAAATCTAACTCAGCGGTTGCATTAATAACTAATGCATCTTTCATTTGCTGTCCAACCTGTATTTTTTAGTCAATCTAATCGATAAATAATCGTAAACTTAGGTGCCTTTCCAAGATGGCGCCGGCCAGAATGCATGACCTGTTGCCACTGATCACATTGTATAACAACGATTTGTGCTGCTAAATATGCACATTTTCGAACAAAACCTATATGCATTGTGTAATATGATATATTACAGGACTGTCATCTGACGAAGTATATCAAGGTTAGTCAAAAATTATATATATTTTGCTGTATTGTTACGATCGCTAACCTGTGCTGCTGGTAAATTGCTTGTGTTTCTGGCTATTGTGCTAAGCTAATATAATGCTATATTGTGTTTTCGCTGTAAAACACTTAAAAAATCTGACATTGGCTGGATTCACAAGATGTTGGGCTTTCATTTGCTGTACGCTGTGTATTTTTCAGAAATGTTTTAAGATGAGTAATTAGGTATTTGACGTTGGTCTCTATAATTATTCTGGCAGCTTCGGCACTATTTCAGATTGCAGCTGCAATGTAGAACTGTGATTTATACCTGAAATATGCAAATTTTTCTAAAAAAACATATGCTATACAATAAATATGTTATCAGACTGTCATCTTATGAAGTTGTTTCTTGGTTAGTGGGTATTTATATCTTTATTTGGTCGAATTAGTGATGGCTACTGATGGAGTAAAAAACTGGTGGAGTAAAAAAAGTGGTGTCTTTTGCTAACGTGGTTAGCTAATAGATTTACATATTGTGTCTTCCCTGTAAAACATTTTAAAAATCAGAAATGATGGCTGGATTCACAAGATGTGTATCTTTCATCTGGTGTCTTGGACTTGTGATTTAATGATATTTAGATGCTAGTATTTACTTGTTTTTTCTTGCTTTTTTACTGTGGGGGGTGCTCCCGGATCCGGGTTTGAGAGGAATTAGAGGTTAACCAACAAGAATCAACTATTTAAAAAAGGCAGCCAGAGCTATAAAGTAGTATTTTTCTTTAAATGTTTCTTCCAGATCTAAATTCCATTACTTCACCAAACGAACACCATGATGATGATGATACACTTCTGTCTTAATTTCATAGTTGAGTTGATCAAGCTGTTTAGATGGACAAACTCTAGACCACCTTTACTCCACACACAGAGATGTGTACAAATCTCGCCCTACATTTGGAAAATCTGACCATGATTCTATCCTCCTAATTCCTGTTTACAACCAAAAACTACAGCGGGAAGTACCAGTGATTTGCTCAATACAAAAGTGGTCAGATGACACGGATGCTACGCTACAGGACTGTTTTGCTAACACAGACTGGAATATGTTTCGGGATTCATTCAATGGCATTGAGGAGTACACCACCTCAGTCACCGGCTTCATCAATAAGTGCATCAACGACATCGTCCCTACAGTGACCGTACGTACATATCCCAACCAGAAACCATGGATTACAGGCAACATCCGCACCGAGCTAAAGGCTAGAGCTGCCCCGTTCAAGGTGCGGAAAACTAATCTGGATGCTTATAAGCAATCCCGCTATGCCCTCAGACGAACCATCAAACAGGCAAAGCGTCAATACAGGACTAAGATGGAATCCTTCTACACTGGCTCTGATGCTCGTCAGATCTGGCAGGGCTTGAAAACTATTACAGACTACAAAGGAAAACCCAGCCGCGAGCTGCCCAGTGGCGTGAGCCTACCGGATGGGCTAAATGCCTTTTATTCTCGCTTCGAGGCAAGCAACACTGAAGCATGCATGCGAACACCAGCTGGTCCGGACAACTGTATGATCACGCTCTCCATAGCCGATGTGAGCGAGACCTTTAAACAGGTCAACATTCACGTGTACTCAGAGCATGCGCGGACCAACTGGCAAGTGTCTACACTGACATTTTCAACCTCTCCCTGACCGATTCTGTAATACCTACATGTTTCAAGCAGACCACCATAGTCCCTGTGCCCAAGAATGCTTAGGTAACCTGCCTAAATGACTACCACCCCGTAACACTCACGTCGGTATCCATGAAGTGCTGGTCATGGCTCACTTCAACACCATCATCCCGGAGACCCTAGACCCACTCCAATTTGCTTACCGCCCTGATAGATCCACAGATGACACAATCGCACTCCACACTGCCCTTTCCCACCTGGAGAAAAGGAACACCAATGTGAGAATGCTGTTTATTAACCACATCTTAGCATTAAACAGCGTTTTTTATTTTGTACTTTTTTACCCCTTTTATTACTCCCGTCTTGTCCCATCTCTTCAACTCCCGTACGGACTCTGGAGAGGCGAAGGTCGAGAGCCATGTGTCCTCCGAAACACGACCCTGCCAAGCCGCACTGCTTCTTAATACACTGCTAGGAAGCACCAGCGTGTTGGGGGAAACACTGTGTAACTGTTGACCGAAGTCAGTGTGCATGCGCCCGGCCCGCACCAAGGAGTCGTTAATGCGCAATGGGTCAAGGACATCCTGGCCAAACCCTACCCTAACAACGCTGGGCCAATTGTGTGCCGCTTCATGGGTCTCCCGGTCACGGCCGGCTGCGACACAGCCAGGGATCGAACCCGGGTCTGTAGTGACGCCTCAAGCACTGCGACACAGTGCCTTAGACCGCTGCGCCACTCGGGGTGCCAGTAAATATTTACTTAACTCTATTTTATTAAAACTGCATTGTTGGTTAAGGGCTTGTAAGTAAGCATTTCACTGTAAGGTTGTATTCGGCGCATGTATGAAAACTGATTAAAAAAATAAATCATCATCATGAATCAAACTCCTGAAAGGGTCTTATCTAATTAGACTTTTAGCACAAAGGTATTCTGCAGCCAATTTCCCCCCCTCTGCATGTACCTTAGTTCACAGTGGTATAAGGCTGTGATAACACAGGCAGCACAATTCTGATCTTTTTGGCACTAATTGGTCTTTTGACCAAACTGATATTTTGCCAGTGATTGGACAAAAGATCAGAATTGGGCTGCCTGTGTAAACACAGCCTTTTTAGTGCTTCACTGACTGTGTGACCATTTCACCTCCACACACTCGGGTCCCAGGGGGTCAGGTGAGAAGTTTATGCCCTGTGACCTTTAGCTATATCTCCTAAACTTCTCTCTCTCAATTTAATTCAAATGGTTCTCTCTCTCTCGCTCGCTTGCTCTCTCTCTCTCTCTCTCTCTCTCTCTCTCTCTCTCTCTCTCTGTGTGTATCTCTCTCTTTGTGTCTCTGTCTCAGTAAAAGTGACACATGAAGCTTTAAGTTGCACTATGCAGAAATCGCTCCAACATTTTCCTGGTTGCTAAAACTAATAGTTTGCTTAATTTCAGTTTGTGTGACAAAATAAGATAGTATACTGTAGAGAATCAAAACAAATATTATTGTTTCAGCTGTTTGAAGCTGGTGTACAAAACCGAAAGTAAAAGACCCAAAAACAAAACTTAGCTGGTCAGGTCTGGTCAGGTCGCCCAAGAAATTGCATTTAGCCACTTTAAGGAATAAGTTCCCATCTAAAGCGGCACAATACAATGTCCAAGAGAAGAGATACCTAGACTTCTCTTTCTCCCAGACCCAGACACAACCAGTACAGACAGGAAAGTTGACTCGCTTCCAGGATGGAAAAAGTACAGCAGCAGCACCGAGCTGATGTCTGCTATTTTTAGATAGTAAATTGAACTGTGAGCTCTGTGGAATGTAATGTATGTGAGTGTAGTCTGGGTGGGATTTAAGTGATAATTTGGCACCCTCTGCTGCTAGCTGAAGAGAATGCCGGAGTGGAGGTGGAATTTTGATTGCCGTCCAAGGAGGAACTGGATCTTTCACCAGGGTTCCTTCTAGTGGTGGAACACACTTATTTCTCTTCCCTCCCTCCCTCCATTTTTCTGTCTGTCTATCTAAAAAGCTATCTCTCTCTCTCCCTCCCTCCTTCCTTCCATCAATCTTTCTCTTTCTGTAATGCTCCTGTGTTATTTCAGGGCCAATTTGCTGTACTGTTCCCAGATGCTGTACTGTTCCCAGATGCTGTACTGTTTCCAGATGCTGTACTGTTTCCAGATGCTGTACTGTTCCCAGATGCTGTACTGTTCCCAGATGCTGTGCTGTTCCCAGATGCTGTACTGTTCCCAGATGCGGTGCTGTTCCCAGATGCTGTACTGTTCCCAGATGCTGTACTGTTCCCAGATGCTGTACTGTTCCCAGATGCGGTGCTGTTCCCAGATGCTGTACTGTTCCCAGATGCGGTGCTGTTCCCAGATGCTGTACTGTTCCCAGATGCTGTACTGTTCCCAGATGCTGTACTGTTCCCAGATGCGGTGCTGTTCCCAGATGCGGTGCTGTTTCCAGATGCGGTGCTGTTCCCAGATGCGGTGCTGTTTCCAGATGCTGTACTGTTCCCAGATGCTGTACTGTTTCCAGATGCGGTGCTGTTCCCAGATGCTGTACTGTTTCCAGATGCGGTGCTGTTTCCAGATGCTGTACTGTTCCCAGATGCTGTACTGTTTCCAGATGCTGTACTGTTCCCAGATGCTGTACTGTTCCCAGATGCGGTGCTGTTTCCAGATGCGGTGCTGTTCCCAGATGCTGTACTGTTCCCAGATGCTGTACTGTTCCCAGATGCTGTACTGTTTCCAGATGCGGTGCTGTTTCCAGATGCGGTGCTGTTCCCAGATGCGGTGCTGTTCCCAGATGCGGTGCTGTTCCCAGATGTGGTGCTGTTCCCAGATGCTGTACTGTTCCCAGATGCTGTACTGTTCCCAGATGCGGTGCTGTTTCCAGATGCTGTACTGTTCCCAGATGCGGTGCTGTTTCCAGATGCGGTGCTGTTCCCAGATGCTGTACTGTTCCCAGATGCGGTGCTGTTTCCAGATGCGGTGCTGTTCCCAGATGCGGTGCTGTTCCCAGATGCGGTGCTGTTCCCAGATGTGGTGCTGTTTCCAGATGCTGTACTGTTCCCAGATGCTGTACTGTTCCCAGATGCGGTGCTGTTCCCAGATGCTGTACTGTTCCCAGATGCGGTGCTGTTCCCAGATGCGGTGCTGTTTCCAGATGCGGTGCTGTTCCCAGATGCGGTGCTGTTCCCAGATGCGGTGCTGTTCCCAGATGCGGTGCTGTTTCCAGATGCGGTACTGTTCCCAGATGCTGTACTGTTTCCAGATGCTGTACTGTTCCCAGATGCGGTGCTGTTTCCAGATGCGGTGCTGTTCCCAGATGCGGTGCTGTTCCCAGATGCGGTGCTGTTTCCAGATGCTGTACTGTTCCCAGATGCGGTGCTGTTTCCAGATGCGGTGCTGTTCCCAGATGCGGTGCTGTTCCCAGATGCGGTGCTGTTCCCAGATGCGGTGCTGTTTCCAGATGCGGTGCTGTTTCCAGCTCCCTGGTGCTAATCATGCTAAGGCTAAAATGCAACCCACCACCTGGATTTGGTCCTATGTAGCAAAATTTGAAATTGTGTTGTTTTTTTTTTACATTGGATAGAAGTAGAGACTTCGACCTAGAAAATGGTATATCATACACTGCACTTGAGGAACAATGGGAAATTAATTCTACTTTGAAAGTTGATAAACTTGTAACCCCACTTTTGAGAAAATTCCCTGTGAATGTTTTGGTACAACTACTGGAGAGCTCTTCTTTGTCTACACCTATTCAGCATCGTTCACACCCTCTTAAGCCTTAGCCCCATCCATCTCGTTAAGGATTCACAGTGAAGTAAACAACCAAAGATTTTAAGACTAGAAGTGGTGAAAGTACACTGAACAAAAATATAAATGCAACATGTAAAGTGATGGTCCCAAGTTTCATGAGCTGAAATAAAATATAATTTAATGTTAATTTCTCTACCATAAGCCATGTCTGACGTTGTTTTAGAGAATTTGGCAGTACGTCCAACTGGCCTCACAACCGCAGACCACGTGTAACCATGCCAGCCCAGGACCTCCACATCCGTCTTCTTCACCTGCAAGATCGTCTGAGACCAGCCACCCGGACAGCTGATGAAACTGTAGGTTTGCACAACCAAAGAATTTCTGCACAAGCTGTCAGAAACCATCTCAGGGAAGCTCATCTTGTCGTCTTCACCAGGATCTTGACATGACTGCAGTTTGGCGTCGTAACCGACTTCAGTGGGCAAATGGTCACTTTTGATGGCCATTGGCACGCTGGAAAAGTGTGCTCTTCACAGATGAATCCAGGTTTCAACTGTACCGGGCAGATGGCGTTGTGTGGGCGAGCAGTTTGCTGATATCAACGTTGTGAACAGAGTGCCGCATGGTACCGCATGGAGTTATGGTATGCGCAGGAATAAGCTACGGACAACGAACACAATTGCATTTTTATCAATGGCAATTTGACTGCACAGAGATACTGTGACGAGATCCTGAGGCCCACTGTCTTGCCATTCATCCACCGCCATCACCTTATGTTTCAGCATGATAATGCATGGCCCATGTCGCAAGTATCTGTACACAATTCCTGGAAGCTGAAAATGTCTCAGTTCTTCCATGGCCATACTCACCAGACATGTCACCCATTGAGCATGTTTGGGATGCTTTGGATCGACGTGTACGGCAGCCAATAATCAGCAACTTTGCACAGCCATTGAAGAGGAGTGGGACAACATTCCACAAGCCACAATCAACAGACTGATTAACTCTATGCAAGGGAGATGTCTCGCTGCATGAGGCAAATGGTGGTCACACCAGATACTGACAGGTTTTCTGATACACGCCCCTACTCTGTTACTAACAGATGCATAGCTGTATTCTCAGTCATGTGAAATCCACAGTTTAGGGCCTAATGAATTTATTTCAATTGACTGTTTTCCTCATATGAACTGAAATTGTTGCATGTTGCATTTATATTTTTGTTCAGTGTAGTAGCAAAAGGTAGTAGTAAAAATACACTATCTAGTCCTTGGCCTATATCCTAATCTGACTTTGCAGGTCGTGTTGTTCTTCACATTACTGTCTCTGCTAAACACACACTATATCAAATGAAAATCAATGTTTATTTGTCAAATGGACAGGATACAGAAGGTGTAAACGGTACAGTGAAATGGTTCCTGTTTGAACGCGGTAATACTACCATGCATGAATCAGCAGGTAGCTAAAGCTAACCAAATAAACTCAACTGCGTTTATTTTCAGCAAAATTAACGTGTAAATATTTGTATGAACATAAGATTCAACAACTGAGACACAAACTGAACAAGTTCCACAGACATGTGACTAACAGAAATGGAATAATGTGTCCCTGAACAAAGGGGGTGTCAAAATCAAAAGTAACAGTCAGTATCTGGTGTGGCCACCAGCTGCATTAAGTACTGCAGTACATCTCCTCCTCATGGACTGCACCAGATTTGCCAGTTCTTGCTGTGAGATGTTACCCCACTCTTCCACCAAGGCAACTGCAAGTTCCCGGACATTTCTGGGGGGAATGGCCCTCGCCCTCACCCTCCGATCCAACAGGTCCCAGACCTGCTCAATGGGATTGAGATCCGGGCTCTTCGCTGGCCATGGCAGAACACTGACATTCCTGTCTTGCAGGAAATCACACACAGAACGAGCAGTATGGCTGGTGGCATTGTCATGCTGGAGGGTCATGTCAGGATGAGCCTGCAGGAAGGGTACCACATGAGGGAGGAGGATGTCTTCCCTGTAACGCACAGTGTTGAGATTGCCTGCAATGACAACAAGTTCAGTCCGATGATGCTGTGACACACCGCCCCAGACCATGACGGACCCTCCACCTCCAAATCGATCCTGCTCCAGAGTACAGGCCTCAGTGTAACGCTCATAACCTTCGACGATAAACGTGAATCCGAAAATCACCCCTGTTGAGACAAAACCGCGACTCGTCAGTGAAGAGCAATTTTTGCCAGTTCTGTCTGGTCCAGCGATGGTGGGTTTGTGGCCATAGGCAACGTTGTTGCCGGTGATATCTGGTGAGGACCTGCCTTACAACCGCCTTACAAGCACTGTCCAGCCTCTCTCAGCCTATTGCGGACAGCACTGATGGAGGGATTGTGTGTTCCTGGTGTAACTCGGGCAGTTGTTGTTGCCATCCTGTACCTGTCCCGCAAGTGTGATGTTCGGATGTACCAATCCTATGCAGGTGTTGTTACACATGGTCTGCCACTGCGAGGACGATCAGCTGTCTGTCCTGTCTCCCTATAGCGCTGTCTTAGGCGTCTCACAGTATGGACATTGCAATTTATTGCCCTGGCCACATCTGCAGTCCTCATGCCTCCTTGCAGCATGCCTAAGGCACGTTCACGCAGATGAGCAGGGACCCTGGGCATCTTTCTTTTGGTGTTTTTCTGAGTCAGTAGAAAGGCCTCTTTAGTGTCCTAAGTTTTCATAACTGTGACCTTAATTGCCTACCATCTGTTCCAGCAGTTGTGTCTTAACGACCGTTCCACAGGTGCATGTTCATTAATTGTTTATGGTTCATTGAACAAGCATGGGAAACAGTGTTTAAACCCTTTACAATGAAGATCTATGAAGTTATTTTGATTTTTACGAATTCTCTTTGAAAGACAGGGTCCTGAAAAAGGGACGTTTCTTTTTTTGCTGTGTTTAGGTTCAATGTTAGATAGCTAGCTAACATTAGGCTTTAACTAGCAATGCAAATGAATTTCTGATATACAACCAATATTACTGCACAGATCATACACATAACGTTAGCTAGCGAGCCAGCCAGCTACCATTAGCTAACAGTATGCTTTAACTTGCAATGAAAACGATTTTCTGACAAAATTAGAAACGTATAATATCTGAAAATGTATGTATGAAGCCCTTTTTACATCAGCAGATAGTGGATCATACTTTGGCTTCCCAACATAAGAGGTTATATAAGACATCATTAGTATTGTAAATGTATTCTTCTGACTGTATTTATTTTGAACAGAGAGAGGTCGAAGGCTCATGGTTCAACAAGACAGCCATAATATTCTGGTTTTAAATTGAATCATCGATGCCTTTTAACTTGCCTTTTAACTAATTTGGCATCAAACTGGTATATTTAGCCCAGGCAGGCCTTGATGGAAGCGCCTCAAGTCTCTCTTCTCTCCCCCTGTGTTGACCCGTTTAGGGCAGGTTGAGAATGCAGCTCTGATGCTTTTCTACTTCTCCTCAGAGACCAGGTATCCCCTCTAGCCATACATTGCAGATACTGAAAGTCTGTTGGAAGACATGTTGTAAAAACACAAGCTGAGCAGCGGGGAGTTTGTGTGTGTGTGTGTGTGTGTGTGTGTGTGTGTGTGTGTGTGTGTGTGTGTGTGTGTGTGTGTGTGTGTGTGTGTGTGTGTGTGTGTGTGTGTGTGTGTGTGTGTGTGTGTGTGTGTGTGTGTGTGTGTGTGTGTGTGTGTGTGTGTGTGTGTGTGTGCGCGTGCGCGTGCGCGTGCGTGCGTACATATGCATGTATCCACGTGTGTATTTGTGTGCGTCTGTGTGTGTGATCTGGGAGCTATCAGAAGCAGTTAGAGGGCATACAGCACTTGCTCTTTTTTCATTCTCCTTCTCTCCTCTCCTCCACACAGCCTGCGGCCTGCCCTCCTTCCATCCCTCTCCTCCTGATACATTCATCCTGTCAATGCTAAACATGTAGTTCACGGGTTCTGGATCAATAGCGCTCGGCAACCATAACTAGGAGATGTCTCGGCCTCCACCAATCGGCTGTAATGTGATGGCAGTTGCTAAGGAGCCTGGTATATGGTGCAGACTATATTTTATACATGAGGTTTGAGGGTTTTGATGTTGTTGCTGCCCACACTAAGGGGCCCCGTGTGTGTTGTAGTAATGGCCAGCAGAATGGATATGTGTCCTCTCTGTGCCCTGAAATCATGTTTTATTACACTGAGGTCGTTATGATCTGTGTTAAGCTGATTTATTTCTCTATGTCTGGAGAGTGGGTCAGAACAGGAGCTCCCAACTTGTGGTCCGGGGACCCCCGGTGGTCCGCAAAGATGACCTAGGGGGTTCTCGTTAAGGTATGATCCAAAAATAAGCTGTTTAACGCTCATACACATACATGTGTCAACTCGTGGGAGAAAAAAAAGAAATTCGTCCTGTTTGCCGGTGTGTGAAATGAGAGGTGTAGCTGTGCAGTGGGTCAGTGGGCTTTAAAGTTGTCTGTCTGTCTGTCTACATGGGCTTTGCTTTGTCATGGCAACTTATTTGGACTTGAAAATTCAAGGCTCCAATTCTGATTATTTGTATATATTTTGTCCTTGGCTTAGATAGATTTGCGCAACAGACTGTGCTTAATCCCTGGAGATATTTATGTGTTCGTTCCAAGACACACACATGCACGCACGCACATACGTCACACGCATGCACACACACACACACACAAACACATGCGTGCAAGCAGGAACTCCCACGTACACACACACACACACACACACACACACACACACACACACACACACACACACACACACACACACACACACACACACACACACACACACACACACACACACACACACACACACACACACACACACACACAGACAGAGGAATACAGCCTCCTATCATTTGAGCGGTACTACTGTCTGTACTAACCCAGTCTGTAGATTACCTCAGTTCTCGCTATATCTCAGCGAGTCAGAGCTGGGCTAACAGGCCAGACTCCAACACACATGTGGCTTGAGTTAGCTTCTCCCGGGATAACTTTAGGACTTGGTTCATGCTGGAAAATGTCTGCTCTGCTTGTGTGTGTGGAAGTTATGTCTTATTTGTTACATGCTATAGGGTTATGCTGCTCTAGCTCCTCCTTACTACAGGTGCTCCCACTGTGTCATCATGTCAGCTGTACAAGGTCTGGAATGTGGCAGACTATGACTCACTCTCTGTTTTCCATCTTTATTGCGGTCTTTTCCCCACTCTCTCTCTCTCTCTCTCTCTCTCTCTCTCTCTCTCTCTCTCTCTCTCTCTCTCTCTCCTCTCTCCTCTCTCCTCTCTCTCTCTCTCTCTCTCTCTCTCTCGCTCTCTCGCTTTTTTTTTTTTTATCTTGCTCTCTATCTCCCCCCTCTCTCCCTCTCTCTGCTGGTAATGATTTGTGTGCTGCATGGTCCAGGTCTTCAGTGCACACTCAGACAGGCTCCTGACCCGCTCTTCCAATAGGCCTCCTCTCCTCTCCAACCTCGCTCTGCTCCAGCTATCCCTTCCTGTCTCTCCACGCCATTGCCACCCCCCACTCTCTTCCCTCTTGCCTATGAGCAATTACAGCACATTTATCTCTCTTCCCTGCTTTCATCTGATCCCCCTGCTCGCCAAGGCAGCGGTGGAGGGAGGCGGCAGCTGGGCCCATGGGTCGGTCGTTCCCCGCTCCCTCCCAGTTCCCCGCTCCCTCCCGGTTCCCCACTCCCTCCCAGTTCCCCTCTCTGCGGCGGAGGAGAGGAGTGCGTGCAAAGCCGTTTAGGGGAAGGAGAGCTGGAACATCAGGGGGTTGGCACAGGCCCCTGTATGAGTCTAAAACTCATTGGAACGTGGAATTATCCCCCCCTTTCATTGCCTCTCTCTAATTCTCTGAAGTATTTTTTTCCTCCCTGTCCAAGTCTCTTGCTGACTTTAAGGAATGAGTTCCAAATGAGGGGCCTGTCACTGCTGCTTCTGCTCCCTTGCCTCCTTCCTGGCTGGTTGTCTGTCTGTGATGGAGCTCAGAGTCAGACTCAGGGTGTGGTACTGCCTTCAGTACCTCAGTCTCGCTCCAGGTCTCTTACAGTAAAACCGCATGTGACTTTCCCCTTGGCCCCATTCCAGTGTGTGTGTTTTTGTCCCCCACGATGAAATCGGAGAGGGGACTGTGTATCTGTCTCCATTCGTTCGTATGTTTGTTTGTACATTAGTCACATGCGATATCTCAGACAGCACTGGCCCGATTTTTACGAAACTTGGGTGAATGATGCGGCTTGCCATAGAGATCCATAGAGATTACACTGATCGGCCAGATGGTGGCGTTATAACAAGAGATTGAAAATGTTAACTTTGAAATGTCATGCCCCTCACCCCTTTTTACCTAAAGTCATGAAATTCGGTACATAAGTCCCGCTACTCACAAGTAACAGATTTGCCTCAGGGACCTGTAAGGTCCACCATGATGAATTTTCCACCATTTAGAATTTTGTGAAAAACACTTACAACGCTACTCTTCTGGCACCTAATGACCGATCTGCACAAAACTTGATATGTGTCATCTATGGACAAAGGTCTATCAATGCAATATTTTCAAGACTAGTACCTAAGACCACATGGCTTATTGACCAATAAAAATTCATGTGGGCGTTGTATGGCACATAAATGCATATAAATCAATCAAGGATATTCGTATTGAAACACAATTTGGTACACATCTTGCAAACACTGTCAAGACTCAACATATGCAAGAACATTCATATTGTCCACACGGTGCCACTATAACAAGCACATGTTTATATCTCTTGATCCTTTTGACTCAGAGTGCTGAAATTTGGCGCACATGCTCAAGGAAATTAGTCTAGCTAACCCACGCTAACCCACGCAATATCTCAGACACCACTGGCCCGAATTTGAAGAAACTTGAATGAATGATGCGTCTTGCCATGGAGATCCAGCATTTACAAAATTGATAGGCCCAAGGGGGGTGCTATAGTAATCAACTGAAATTCCAAACATTGAACAAGAAAATCTCCTGTCCCATTTGAGGTTGAATTGTTATCACTAATTGGGCCAAGGAGGGAGCTGCATCATTCGTGGGGGAAACGTGTTAACTGTTGCCTTGTTTTTTTTTTACATGTAAAGGAAGTGTAAGGAAAGGATACTGATAGTAAGACAGTAGGGTAAATCCATTTAAATTCAATCCCTTTTTGACAGTAGCCCTTTTGATTTGAACAAAACCCTCCATATACAGTGCATTCGGAAAGTGTTCAGACCCCTTGACTTTTTCCACATTTTGTTACGTTACAGCCTTATTCTAAAATTGATTAAATAGTTTTTTCCCCTCATCAATCTACACACAATACCCTAGAATGACAAAGCAAAAACTGTTTGTAGAATTTTTGCAAGTTTATTGAAAATAAAAAACGGAAATATCACAATTACATAAGTATTCAGACCCTTTACTCAGTACTTTGTTGAAGCACCTTTGGCAGCGATTAAAGCCTTGAGTCTTGTTGGGTATGACGCTACAAGCTTGGCACACATGTATTTGGGGAGTTTCTCCCATTCTTCTCTGCAGATCCTCTCACGCTCTGTCAGGTTGGATGGGGAGCGTCGCTGTACAGCTATTTTCAGGTCTCTCCAGAGATGTTAGATCGGGTTCATGTCCGGGCTCTGGCTGGGCCACTCAAGGACATTCAGAGACTTGTACCCAAGCCACTGCTGCGTTGTCTTGGCTGTGTGCCTAGTTGTCCTGTTGGAATGTGGACTTTTGCCCCAGTATGAGGTACTTTAGGGCTCTGGAGCAGGTTTTCATCAAGGATCTCTCTGTACTTCGCTCCGTTCATCTTTCCCTCGATCCTGACTAGTCTCCCAGTCCCTGCCACTGAAAAACATCCTCACAGCATGATGCTGCCACCACCATTCTTCACCGTAGGGATGGTGTCAGGTTTCCTCCAGACATGACGCTTGGCATTCAGGCCAAAGAGTTCAATCTTCGTTTCATCAGACCAGAGATTCTTGTTTCTCATGGTCTGAGAGACTTTAGGAGCCTTTATCTAAGGAGTGGCTTCAGTCTGGCCACTCCACCATAAATACCTGATTGGTGGAGTGCTGCAGAGATGGTTGTCCTTCTGGAAGGTTCTCCCATCTCCACAGAGGAACTCTGGAGCTCTGTCAGAGTGACCATCGGTTTCTTGGTCACCTCCCTGACAAAGGCCATTCTCCCCTGATTGCTCAGTTCGGCCGGGTGGCCAGCTCTAGGAAGAGCCTTGGTGGTTACAAACGTCTTTCATTTAAGAATGATGGCGGCTGCTGTGCTCCTGGGGACCTTCAACGCTGGAGAAATGTTTTGTGCCTTGACACAATCCTGTCTCGGAGCTCTTCGACCTCATGGCTTGTTTTTTTCTCTGACATGCACTGTCTACTGTGAGACCTTATATAGACAGGTGTGTGCCTCTCCAAATCATGTCCAATCAATTGGATTTACCACAGGTGGACTCCAATCAAGTTGTAGAAACATCTCAAGAATGATCAATAGAAACAGGATACACCTGAACTCAATTTCGAGTATCATAGCAAAGGGTCGGAATACTTACGTAAATAAGGTATTTCTGTTTTTTGTTTTGAATACATTTGCAAAAATTCAAAAAACGTGTTTTTTGCTTCATGATTATGGGGTATTGTGTGTAGATTGACGAGTGGACATTTTTGGGGGAAACATTTTAGAATAAGGCTGTAACTTAAGAGAATGTGGAAAAAGTCAAGTGGCCTGAATAATATTCGAATTTACTGTATATTTGCCCATTGTATAAGTGCTCAGAAAGTTACTTTGGACCTGAATGCCAAGAGATAAAGGTGCTCAAAGTCTCAAAGCCTACTCCACCATGTTTAGTTTATTTATGTATTATTTATTTATTTATACCCCACCATACCATGGGACATCTGTCTTCATCACTGGAAAATATACGGTTGAGATTGATATCGTTTAAAAGCTTACAAACAGGGTTGTCAAACTATTTGTTCATTTCTGGAGAAAAATAGAAATTGTAATTTTTTAACCTTTGACGTCAGTTACCTAAAAACACATAAAATAAATATAAAAATCATATTCCCAAATGTGCCCGCCAGCATGTGAGACACAACATGCTCTTTAATACAGGGTGGGTGTCATGCTGATAAATATACTAAAAAAATTGTGGGAATAAAATGTACATTTTAACTTTCAATTGGTACCATAAAATATGGTTGGAGTGCCACAAATTCAAGAATGTCGACTTGAATGGGAAAATCTGTTGTTTTAAATTATACTGTCAATCCCCCATAAGAAATGATAGATAATAGAATAGGGATGGCCATTTAAGTTCATATTCAGCAGTGGGTGGACTGGCAGTCGTCTTTGTGGTAGTTCATTCTATGAATTATATTTCTATAATTTAAATGACACCCACCCTATATTCAAGAGCATGTTCAATCGATGACGGGCACAACACAAACACCTCAGATGATGTGTAATAGGGTCTAAGCTACAACGTTATGCGAATATGAAAGAAATTGGACTTTTGTTTTTAGATCATTTACGTTAAAGGTTAAATTGTATATTTTCTTAAAGAACTAATACAATATTTTGACAACCCTGTTTGTGAGCTTTTAAAGGATATCAAACTTAACCATTTATATTGTCCAGTGATGAGGACATGGATATCTCATGGTATGGTGGGGCATGCAAAATGTGTCAACTTTGAGCACCTTTATCTCCTGAATGTTTCAATGTAGTGGTGTTATTTTGTGATTAATAATCATCATTATACTATGATATGCTAATGAAGCTAGGTTTGATTTAAGTGAATGTAGATCTCAGAGCTCTAGGGGCTGTTCCTTAGCAGTGGTTGGTTGTGTGAGAACTGAGAAGGGGAGCAGAGCATGACATTTTCACAGCTCCAGAGGGCCAAGAGTGTCTTGCCCACTCAACTAAACATGAATAGGATACATTTTCCCAGAGACTGAGCCAAGCTCACATCACTTACAGTCTATTTGCCCTCCGCTCCCACCTTAGAGCACACATTTGAGTGTGCTATCTGCCCAAACACACACACACACACACACACACACACACACACACACACACACACACACACACACACACACACACACACACACACACACACACACACACACACACACACACACACACACACACACACACACACACACACACACACACACACACAGACCCTGGCATCGTTAGAGCAGTTACAGCGATTGTCGATTGTGTAACACTTTCTTTCAGTCACGACATCCGCTCGCTCAGTCAAATGTGAGACTGGGAGGCAGGGGAAGCAGTACCATTACCAGAGCTGGTACCAACTGCTCTCTGGCAGGAGGGCAGACAGCCTCACGCCATGGCTCACTGCACTGCTGCCTCTCTGACCGGAGTCAGGACAGGTCACTATCATCGTGCAAGCCAGGGTGGCACAGCAGGACACGGCACAGAGCAGCATGGACTGGAGCACAGGGCCAAGCACTCAGGTTGAAGCAGATGGGGACATCATGGCAGACAAGGGTGCGCTGATTCTATGGTGAAGATGCACAACCACTATGGATACTGCAGATTCTTTCTGCTGATCTAGTCAGAGCCAGTCTTCTAGTGATTTGTGTTTTGTTGTCCTTTCCTGTTTAGGGATAGTCCACCACCATGTTAGTAATGCTCTCTCTCTACAGCCTCAGTGGGCTTTACCCAGAAGAGGAAACCTCAAGAAGCTTAATGCCAGTGCTTACAGCAAGTGGTCTTTGCCAGAGCAGACTCATGCCCTAATCCTCTACGTTAGAAGAGAGGACAGGGGTATAACTAGATTTTCTGAGTGGGCCCTGTCTCTGGCTCAGTCCCTTGTCTCTCCCTGTTATCTAGCCATCAGAGAGGGGCTGCAGTACGCTAATATCAGTAGTAGCAGGAAGAGCCCTTTGTGCAGTGAGCCAAGTGAGAGCCTGGGGAGGGGAAGGAAAGAATTGGAAGAGAGGAAACAACATAACCTCATCCCGTGCCCTGCCATACCATAGCAGGCCACTTCCTCCCGGTGCGTGCAGCTACATTAAATAGCTCCGTCGGAGAGAGTTGGGTCTGGACCTGCTTAACATGCACGCTCTGCTTAACATGCACGCTTAAGCTCTGCACTCTCACAATGATTCTTAATGAATATCTCTGTGTATCGCCACTAACCATCGACAAGCCAGGTAACAGCCCTGGGCGGCCGCAGAGGAAGGAATCGGAAATGTAGCAAATGTGTGTTGTAGTGTTGTGCGTTTGAAGAAATCCCTTCTTCCTCTGTCTTTTTCTCTCTCCCCTTCTCTTTTTCCCCCGGCTTGATTATGTAAGAGGATATGTTACTTTCGATAGAGTACCGCTACATTAGTCCCCAGAGAGCTTAAAAGATTAAAGGAACCACTAAAAGCATTTAGGGAAGTGAAGGGGAAGTTTGTGCATGAGGGGCTTTGGGTTGGAGGAAGAGGCTTTTTTCTTCTTCTTCGTCGTCTTCCACGGCAGGCAGCAGGTTTAGCGGAAAATTGGAGCCGGGGCTCAGGCTTTGTAGTGGAGGACTCTGGAACATCTGGGCTGATGTAGCTGAGAAAGGAGAGGAGAGCGACGCTCACCCCCCCCCCCCCCCCCCCCCCCCCCCTGTATAATCCTGTTAGTACGCCCAAGGCGCTGGCTGAGTGTGTGGGGACTGGGGAGGCATACACACACACACACACACACACACACACACACACACACACACACACACACACACACACACCACACACCACACACCACACACTACACACACTCTCCAGGAGATTGTGCTCTCTCTTTCTCTCTCCCACTGCAGGACATTGTGTGCCTCCAGCTGGGAAGCATCTGTATAGTTAGGCAGGCAGCTTGGGGCCTTCTCTCTCAGCCTTCTAAGCAGCTCCTCTCCTTGGTTCCTCTGGGATGAAGGCATTTAACAGGGAACAGATGAGAAAGAAAACATACTTCTCATAGCATTGAATGGCATGATTTTGCCAGGGTTTAGATTGTCCTCTTCTCATACCCCATCAGGCAGCAGTGTACTGTAGTGCCCGGTGTACTGAGCCATGCATTAAACAATGTTCTGTTCTTTCTCACATGATTCTACTCTACTAAATTCAATTTTAATGATCTTATTTCATGATGTGTTTAATTGGTAAGATAAAATCCCAAAGCGGCAGTAGATAACCTTTTGATATCTACAGCAAATGCTCATTACCCTCACACGCACTAACAGAGTAAAACTATTCTACACACTAACGCAGACTAACAGCATGGTCCACGCTCTGTGTTTTCTCTCTCTCTCTGTTGTTGTTGTGCATCATGCTCTAGTCTCTTGCTAATGCACACCAGGCTGTGGATGGATTGGGGTGCTGTGGGTTTTGCTGTTCTGTGGTGATTCAGGCACAGTGCTGGCCGCTGGGCATATAGCCAAGCGTGTGCATGTGTATGTGGGAAGGGAGCGGGCAGGGAGGCAGGCAGACTGTCACTAAGCATTACAGGCACCGTGGACTCCCTGTGCACGACACGAGGTCTGGATGAGGAGCCAATACAGCACAGCCTGAGGGGGTCCTGGGGTTATACTCACACCCCTCCCCCTGTATAAATGTGCAGATTGTGTTTTACTGTGTTTATAACATCCCCAGTGATGACATAAGCCCACCTGACAAGAATTCGCTGCGTAGGCCTTGAAATGGAACCCAACCCGTGTGTATGGTTCACATGTGTTTACGCTTCGTTTGTTTGTTTTTGCAGTCTGGAGAGAAAATTAGTCCCTTGAAGATGAATTTGTCTTTAAACGTTGGAGCCTGGTGAGGGTATTGCCCCAAATGAACCCACATTTTGGGTCTGAGTGTGCTTATTGCTGTAACATATAACACATTGTTAGGCTTTTCTTTACAACATTGCAATTTATATTTGGCTTTTATACCTGAGAACTTGAAACTGCTTTACAATAATATACCATGTACTGTCTTTCACTGCAATGCATTCTATCTTGTCCCAAATAATGCCTCTCTGGTTCTCCGTGGATAGTAACTCATTTTGGTTATGATTCATTCATCATGTTTGTAGCAACATAAGCTGTTTCTGTGTAGCGATGGATGGATTGCTTTTCAACAGAGTTGTTGCTGTTTCATGTTGGGTTGCAAAATGTGGATAATTCCTCTGGGATAAAGGACCCTATTATAGCTCTGGCAGATATTTCACACCACTGTCCCAGATGACATAATTCTATACACAAGCAGCAGTGTGTGTGTGTGATCCTGACCTGATGTGCTACTAAGGAGATTGACAGAATGTAAACACAACCAGGGTGGCCCGCTGACCCCATCTGAGCTATGTGTATGTGGCCATTTTTAGACTTCTTCTTCTCTTCCACTACAGTATAGAGAAGACTAGTGGGGCTGGCTCGTCATAACCCATTCCCTCAATGCTTGTATGGTGTTTGAAGATGGCATAGTGGACAGTAGAGCAATAATGACTTTTCCTTTTGACTTTTTGAAAGTTTAAATTATAAGAACGAGTCTGGAGGATCAAAGTTTAGCTTAATCTGATCTGATATGTCCATGACAGCCTTTGACTGAGGAGTGGCTTCTGTCTGGCCACTCTACCATAAAGGCCTGATTGGTGGGGTACTGCAGAGATGGTTGTCCTTCTGAAAGGTTCAGAAGACCTCTGGAGCTCTGTCAGAGTGACCATCGGATTCTTGGTCACCTCCCTGACCAAGGTCCTTCTCTCCCAATTGCTCGGTTTGGCCGCCCGGCAGCATTAGGAAGATATTTGGTGGTTCCAAACTTCTTCAATTCAAGAATGATGAAGGCCACTGTGTTCTTGAGGATCTTCAATGCTGCAGAAATTCTTTGGTACCCTTCCCCAGATCTGTGCCTCAACAAAATCCTGTCTCGGAGCTCTACAGACAATTCTTTCGACCTCATGGCTTGGTTTTTGACCTGACATGCACTGTCAACTGTGGGTCCTTATATAGAAAGGTGTGTGCCTTCACAAATCATGTCCAATCAATTGAGTTTACCACAGGTAGAGTCCAAGTTGTAGAAACATCTCAAGGATGATCAATGTAAACCTGAGTTCAATTTCGAGTCTCATAGCAAAGGGTCTGAATACTTGTGTAAATATGGTATTTCTGTTTTTTATGTTTAATACATCTGATAAAATTTCTAAAATCCTGTTTTCGCTTTGCCATTATGAGGTATTGTGTGTAGATATTTAATACATTTTAAAATAAGGCTGTAACGTAACAAAATGTGGAAAAAGTCAAGGGGTCTAAATACTTTCCGAATGTACTGTATGTAGTTGATTTTATTCAAATACTTAGGGTGTGTCTGTCTACAGTATACATGGAAAAATAAGTTTAAACATTTCGACCAATCGATTGGTCGGTGAGAACAGGACGACTCTCGGTCGACCAAGATTTGCTTTTGTCGGGGACAGCCCTAATTCAGACTACTGAACAACTGCGTCCAACAGTACATATTCAGTAAAACGCACATGTCAGCCCGCTTGGAGTACTCATGCCATAAGAAACAAGATTTTCTGGTCTGATGAAACCAAGGTTGAACTCCTTGACCTGAATAACAAGCGTCACGTTTAGAGGAAACCTTGCACCATCCCTACGGTGAAGCATGGTGGTGGCACCATCCCTACGGTGAAGCATGGTGGTGGCACCATCATGCTGTTTTCAGCGGCAGGGACTGGGAGACTAGTCAGGATCGAGGGACAGATGAACAGTGCAAAGTACAGAGAGATCCTTGATAATGGATTAGTCCACTCAGACAGGTGCAAATCAGACACATGTCTTGTGCACCATGAAAAATGTATAAATAATTGTGACTGCTCGACTAAAGAAATCTTGGTCGACCAACAGTCTATCGACCAAACAATCGACCAGTCGACTAAACGGGGTCAGCTTTTTTTTTTTTGTGGAAACAAATGTAAAATGCCTTGCTAGAGATCTATGGAGAAATCACAAAGATACTATACTTTATTCATATGAAGAGTGCAGCAACTACAGGGAAAGATCAAGAAAGGGCTTTAATGAGGTTAGAAAGAAAGAGCTCTGTTACATAGGGCATAAAACAGTGAGCCAAGGAGAGAGAAAAAAATATGTTGAATGAAGAGGGAAGATTAAGAGGTTGAGGGGAGGGAGAGAGAGGGGGGAGAGAGAGAGAGAGAGATGGGAGGGAGAGAGAGAGAGGGGGAGAGGGGTTGGGCAGAGAGGAGGAGGTTGGTACATTAATGTATGTAGTCAGAGTCGAGGACAGGAATAGGACAGAACGCCCTTCTTACTGCCATCTGCTACTAGTGATGAACACAGCTGAAGTCCATCTGAGGAGAGGTCCTGTCAGCCTGCCAAGCCTGCTGCACCACACACACTCACTGCATACCGTGCACACCACACCAGAGAGAGAGAAAGGGAGCGAGAGAGACGGGGGAAGCATAGAGGATAAAGAACAGCAGGAGAAAGAAGAAGCTGGTGCTTTGGCTGTTTTCTAGCTGTGTGACTTATTGTGTCGCTGTTGCTGTGTGATTCCTTTTGGAAAATACTTATTGACTTGTTCCCTTCCCGTCGGCACACTGAATCATCCAGGGACAGCAGACGGAGGAGGCAGGATGATCAAGTCCAGTTGGTTCTATGTCAAGTTCAAATACAATGAAAAGGTAAGTTGATGAGCTGTTGGTTTCTGGTTTTCTTCCTATTGGCCTCTGGCCAAATGTAGTGCACTATATAGGGAAAAGAGTACCATTTGAGACATAGCCTTAGCTTTTGACCTTTAGCATATAGCCATAACTTATGTCCCTAGTGGGATGTTTGGCACACTTTGTTGTTGCTGACAATCCTGCTTTGACAACACAGGGGAGAGGAATGTCTTTATTATTTAAGTTGCTCATACTTTATTCAACATAATGTCTTACCAGCATTTTCAGACCATGAATATTCTATCGTTTTTTCAGTGTCTCTGTCAAGGCTGTGTTTTAAATTCAGATTTTAACATGTTAGGAAACGTGAAAAGTGTGGCTAAATAGGGATATGGTTTATGGAATTTTGCCCACAGGAATTTTGGCTTGAGATATGTGTCCATAGCTTGAATTGTATTTATTTATATTGATTCCACTTTCATCCAATTTCAATCTCTCATAAACCCACTTATTTTTCAGTGGGCATTGCATATACTCACTTCTTAATACCCACTGATACGTATCAAAGTAGTGTAGTGGAGGTATACGCCATATCAATTAATATATTTTTTATTTATTTATTTAACCTTTATTTAACTAGGCAAGTCAGTTAAGAACAAAGGATATTGCCGAAAATACCATTCTACATGCAAGTGGTTTCATGGACAGAGATGGAAATATCCATTAGAAATCTAGAAAGATGGGCCTCCAGAGTGGTGCAGCAGTCTAAGTCACTGCATCACAGTGCTGGAGGCGTCACTACAGATCTGGGTTCGATCCCGGGCGGTATCACAACCGGCTGTGATCGGGAGTCCCATAGGGCGCCGCACAATTGGCCCAGCGTCATCTGGGTTAGGGGAGGGTTTGGCCGGGGGGCTTTACTTGGCTCATTGTGCTTTAGTGACTTCATGTGGCAGGCCTGGTGCCGGCAGGCTGACCTCGGTCGTCAGTTCAACAGTGTTTCCTCCGACACATTGGTGCAGCTGTCTTCCGGGTTAAGCGGGCGGGTGTTAAGAAGCACAGTTTTGCGGGTCATGTTTTAGAGGATGCATGACTTGATCTTCGCCTCCCAAGCCTGTTGGGGAGTTGCAGCAATTAGACAAGATTGAATTTGGGGAGAGATGGTTTGGGATGAGTTGGACCGCAGAGTGAAGGAAAAGCAGCCAACAAGTGCTCAGCATACAGTTGAAGTCGGATGTTTACATACACCTTAGCCAAATACATTTAAACTCAGTAAAAATGCCCTGTCTTGCGTCAGTTAGGATCACCACTTTATTTTAAGAATGTGAAATGTCAGAATAATAATAGAGAGAATGATTTATTTCGGCTTTTATTTCTTTCATCACATTCCCAGTAGGTCAGAAGTTTACATACACTCAATTAGTATTTGGTAGCATTGCCTTTAAATTGTTTAACTTGGGTCAAATGTTTTGGGTAGCCTTCCACAAGCTTCCCACAATAAGTTGGGTGAATTTTGGCCCATTCCTCCTGACAGAGCTGGTGTAACCGAGTCAGGTTTGTAGGCCTCCTTGCTCACACACGGTTTTTCAGTTCTGCCCACAACTTTCTATAGGATTGAGGTCAGGGCTTTGTGATGGCCACTCCAATACCTTGACTTTGTTGTCCTTAAGCCATTTTGCCACAACTTTGGAAGTATGCTTGGGGTCATTGTCCATTTGGAAGACCCATTTGCGACCAAGCTTTAACTTTCTGACTGATGTCTTGAGATGTTGCTTCAATATATCCACATAATTTTCCTGCCTCAAGATGCCATCTATTTTGTGAAGTACACCAATCCCTCCTGCAGCAAAGCACCCCCACAACATGATGTTGCCACCCCCGTGCTTCACGGTTGGGATGGTGTTCTTCGGCTTGCAAGCCTCCCCCTTTTTCCTCCAAACATAACGATGGTCATTATGGCCAAACAGTTCTATTTTTGTTTCATCAGACCAGAGGACATTTCTCCAAAATGTACGATCTTTGTCGCCATATGCAGTTGCAATCCGTAGTCTGACTTTTTTGGAGCAGTGGCTTCTTCCTTGCTAAGTGGCCTTTCAGGTTATGTCGATATAAGACTCGTTTTACTGTGGATATAGATACTTTTGTACCTGTTTCCTCCAGCATCTTCACAAGGTCATTTGCTGTTGTTCTGGGATTGATTTGCACTTTTCACACCAAAGTACGTTCATCTCTAGGAGACAGAACGCGTCTCCTTCCTGAGCGGTATGATGGCTGCGTGGTCCCATGGTGTTTATACTTGCGTACTATTGTTTGTACAGATGAACGTGGTACTTTCAGGCGTTTGATGAACCAGACTTGTGGAGGTCCACAATCTTTTTCTGAGGTCTTGGCTGATTTCTTTAGATTTTCCCATGATGTCAAGCAAAGAGGCACTGAGTTTGAAGGTAGGCCTTGAAATACATCCACAGGTACACCTCCAATTGACTCAAATGATGTCATTCAGTCGATCAGAAGCTTCTAAAGCCATGACATAATTTTCTGGAATTTTCCAAGCTGTTTAAAGGCACAGTCAACTTAGTGTATGTAAACTTCTGACCCACTGGAATTGTGATATAGTGAATTATAAGTGAAATAATCTGTCTGTAAACAATTGTTTTAAAAATTACTTGTCATGCACAAAGTAGATGTCCTAACCGACTTGCCAAAACTATAGTTTGTTAACAAGAATTTTGTGGAGTGGTTGAAAAATTTGTTTTAATGACTCCAACAGAAGTGAATGTAAACTTCTGACTTCAACTGTATGTGGGAACTCCTTCAAGACTGTTGGAAAAGCATTCCAGGTGAAGCTGGTTGAGAGAATGTCAAGAATCTGCAAAGCTGTCATCAAGGCAAAGGGTGGCTACTTTGAATAACCTTTTTTGGTTACTACATGATTCCATATGTTTTATTTCATAGTTTTGATGTCTTCACTATTATTCAACAATGTCGAAAATAGTAGCAATAAAGAAAAACTCTGGAATGAGTAGGTGTGTCCAAACTTTTGACTGGTACTGTATATACACTACCGTTCAAAGGTTTGGGGTCACTTAGAAATGTCCGTGTTTTTGAAAGAAAAGCATTTTTTTTGTCTATTAAAATAACATAAAATTGATCAGAAATACAGTGCAGACATTGTTAATGTTGTAAATGACTATTGTAGCCGGAAACGGCAGATTTGTAATGGAATATCTACATAGGCGTACAGAGGCCCATTATCAGCAACCATCACTCCTGTGTTCCAATGGCACGTTGTGTTAGCTAATCCAAGTTGATCCTTTTAAAAGGCTAATTGATCATTAGAAAACCCTTTTGCAATTATGTTAGCACAGCTGAAAACTGTTGTTCTGATTAAAGAAGCAATAAAACTGGCCTTCCTTCGACTAGTTGAGTATCTGTAGCATCAGCATTTGTGGGTTCGATTTCAGGCTCAAAAGGACCAGAAACAAAGACTTTCTTCTGAAACTCGTCAGTCTATTCTTGTTCTGAGAAATGAAGGCCATTCCACGCGAGAAATTGCCAAGAAACCGAAGATCTAGTACAACGCTGTGTACTACTTCCTTCACAAAACAGAGCAAACTGGCTCTAACCAGAATAGAAAGAGGAATGGGAGGCCCCGGTGCACAACTGAGCAAGAGGACAAGTACATTAGAGTGTCTAGTTTGAGACAGACTCACAAGTCCTCAACTGGAAGCTTCATTAAATAGTACCCGCAAAACACCAGTCTCATCATCAACAGTGGAGAGGTACTCCAGGATGCTGGCCTTCTAGGCAGTTGCAAAGAAAAAGCCATATCTCAGACTGGCCAATAATAATAAAAGATTAAGATGGGCAAAAGAACACAGACACTGGACTGAGGAATCAGGCAGAACTGCCACCCTCACCGCCACCATGGTCATCTCCTCTCACCACGGCCCTTAACGTTACACTGCACAGACTCTGCTTGCGCCATGCTGAAGACTAGTTAAGGGAAACATAATCGGATGACTGCATCGAGCCGGCACTGTATATCAGTACAGAAGTCTGAGCATCTCGTCTTGTCTATTTCCGTCTCGCATCCTGGCATTTCAACCTCTTTCCTTAATCAACTGTGAAGTAAAAATGTTCACACTTTATTTTGTCTGACTCTAATGGAAGGAGGGCTGGTAAAGTGGAAATGAATGAATGAGAGAAGCTGCACTCTTATACTTCCACTTTATGGGAGTGGCCAGGCAGAACAGCACTCCTGTAGTTTGTAAAAAATTATGTGAAAGACTGAGATCATAAGGCAAAAGATTCTGTTGTCTGATGAGACAAAATTGTAACTATTTGGCCTGAATGCAAAGCACTATGTCTGGAGACAACCAGGCACAGCTCATCACTTGTCTAACACCATCCCTACCGTGAAGCATGGTGGTGGCAGCATCATGCTATGGGTATGCTATTCAGTGACATGGACTGGGAGACTGGTAAGAATAGAGGGAACAATGAATGGAGCTAAATACTGTCAAATCCTTGATGAGAATCTGCTACAGAGTGCAAATGACCTTAGACTAGGGCGAAGATTTACATTCCAACCGGACAATGACCCCAAGCATACAGCCAGAGCAACGCTGGAACGGCATCAGAACAATAATGTTGAAGTCCTTGTGTGGCCCAGCCAAAGCCCAGACTTGAATCCCATTGAAAATCTGTGGAAAGATTGAAGATTGCTTTTCTCTGCCGCTCCCCAACTAACATAACAGAGTTTGAGAAAATCTGCAAGGAAGAATGGGAGAAAATCCCCAAATCCAGATATGAGAAGCTGATACAGACATACCCAAGACGACTCAACGCAATAATCGCCGCCAAAGGTGCTTCAAAGTATTGACTCGGGTGTAAATACTTATGTAAATTAGATATTTCTCTATTTCATTTTCAATAAATGTGAAACAAAAAAATCCAACATGTTTTCACTTTGCCATTATGGGGTGTTGTGTGTAGATGGGTGAAAAAAATATGTATTACATTTTTAATTCAGGCTGTAACACAACACAACGTGGAATTAATCAAGAGTATGAATACTTTCTGAAGGCACTGTATGTATCAGATATTTCATGAGAGTAGAATTAAAGATATCATAGTTTGACAGATTGCTGGACTCATTGAATTGTGGAGATCTCTAATTTAGCCTACTCGTATTGAGTTTTAGTATATAAATATTCAACAATTTAAAAAAAAAGTCCTATTGCTCTGTGTTTTTGCTTTCTGTATACTATACTGTACTGTGTATTTGTAGTGTGCATGAGCATGAGAGTTTGTGGGCGTGGGCATGTGCGCATGCATTGACTGTTGAAGAAAATACTTAACCGCCACTGCCTCTCCTGCTCCTGGCTGACCTGTCTGTCCTGCAGAAAGGTCTGTTTGATTGACAGCCGGCCTTTGCGGTGTTTATAGGAATTGACCTTAAACAAGCAGGTTCAGCAGCAGCACTGTAGTTTGACTAACTGTCTGTTTTCCTCTCCCCGGACTCTGACGTGAGTGAGTGGGGGGGTGAGTGAGACGGGGACGGAGTGATGGGAGGTGGGCTAGCTGGTGGACGCAGAGCTGAGGGGGTGGAAGGAAGGAGAGTACTGTAGCTCTATTCTCTGTGTGGGCTCTTTGTTCTCCCTTTCTCTGTGTGTTTCTTTGAGCTGCTGTGGAGCTAGACCCTGCAGAGGCCTGGCTCTACTGCTTTCTGCCAGGGCCCACAGAAAGTGAGCAGTGAGCCCTGTTCTAACTCACACTGGGCTAATTCATTGTTACACACCCACAGCCATATGTAACTATAGTAAGAGCTCTCTCTCGCTCTCTCTCGGGCAGTCATTATACCTGCCCTTGTTTGGATGATGTTCCCTGCTTGGTGCTTGCTGTATTTGAGCTTATTCAATCTTTATTACACCTCTATTATCCCTCCCTCTCTAGGTTTAATCACATCCCTGAGCTGTTTCACAGATGAGGAAAATTATTTTACTTACCTGGAAAAACCCAGCAATATCATGGTTCCAGCTCTAATGTGGATAATTACAGAGAATGTATCTCATTTATCCTCCTCTGTATTTACTGCCAGTGTGCCAGGCCGAGTTGGATGGTTGGAGAATACAGGGAGGTAGAGCATCATAACTATAATGACAATACCAACCGCTAAGTGGGGTGTGGGCTGGAACTATAGTTGGACAGTCCTCCATTATGGAGAGACTGGCTCTCTCCCTCAGGGTCTACTGACCATGGAAGTATAAGCAGTGAAAGACGAGATCTGGGATTACCTTAAATCTCTGAGCAAGAGGACAAGTACATTAGATTGTCTAGTTTGAGAACAGATGCCTCACAAGTCGTCAACTGGCAGCTTCATTAAATAGTACCCGCAAAACACCAGTCTCAACGTCAATAGTGAAGAGGCGACTCCGGGATGCTGGCCTTCTGGTTACCAAAAACCCACATATCTTTAAGATATTTTCTGATTTCGCTCCCTCATGAGGGAGGATTATGAAAGCTCACAGAAGTAACAAGTAAAGGTAGACCTACTAATTAGTTGTCGTGTTTTTACTGATATCTATTTGGTTCATGAATTATTAAGTGGTTAAACTCGAAAGTATATTACTGTTTTCTTTCTCTTTCTGTCATCTGGTGGTCAAAGCAAGTGTGAAAACATTTAGCGTTTTACATTTACTGTACTTTTTCACTGCTTTTGTTGAAAATACACTACTGGTGTCTCCAAGTGGCCACACACCTCTGCAAAGTGTACACAGTTCCTAAATAATTTCAATGCACTTTTATGACTCAAAGAAGAGTCTTCAGCTATAAGTTTGTTTTTTGAGCTCTCCTAGCTGTGCCGTTGAGGAGCTAGCACTCTTGTAGTTGTTTTGTTTGGAACACAACCCTGCATCACCGCCATCACACAATTACTGTTGTTGTTTAAGCAATCCAAAAAATGACCTTTTATAAATCACGATCTGGATCAGGTGGCCATCATTTGAAAGCTTGTTCTATTGCCAACATGATTCGTTAAGTTCTAAAATACCATCTTACAGTGTTAGGGTTTCACAAGCAATTCAGATAAAAATATTGTATTTTTGGTGAGCATAGAAAAGAGTCATGAGTGCATTCAGGTGCTTGTTGTGTGGCGAATTGTCTTCGTAATAGACGAACATTGGTTCATTCTGTTCAGAACTGTACATCAAACATAGTGATCATAAACGGTGACACTGTATATGACTGTATATGAGTTTTATGATATGGAAATGTGAAATGCACATTTGGACTCACAGGTGTTTGGCTTGCTTGTTTGACATCAAAGTGGTATTTATTATAATCCTCAACGTCTCATCTTTCAAAATACATCGATCCCTTTTAATTAACAGCATTTCCCTCATTCGGACATCAACAAATTTGCAAAAATTCCACAATTAACGTGAGGGATGGGGGAAACTTCTTGTCAGATGCGGTGCTCGAGTTCAGAACGGCTGTCAGTCAAAACCTGTAAAGGGCTGTCAGGCACAGACCCTGAGCTGTGACGTCATTCATAGCATGTTACTGTACAGCCACTGTGTTCCAATTTAGGGGCTTATCAGTTTCCAAATCTGCCATTTTCAACCCGTATACAGGTTCAAGTGTGCAGAGTTACAATAATATCCACTGTGTAGAATAATACCCAAACATGCAAAGGAGGATATTGCATATTTCTACCTTTTGTGTACCTATTTAGCATACATCACCATGAAGAGAATGACATTCATAGCCATTAATTATGCATTTCTGTGTAGTACAGATCAGGGACCCATGATGAAATTCTGTTACCGCAATTCTGTTCACGGGTGTAAATCCACTTCAAATACTCTAGATCAAATACCAAAATATATTTTTCCAAAGTCAAGGTGTCATGGCATAGCTGACACCCCATTCTTTCTGCAAACGTATTTAAATTATAATTCGGAGCAGATATTTTTGGGGATATATTTTGGGAAAACGTGGTCATACAAAAAACGGAGGGATATTTTACCAAAATTCTGTTACCAAATCGCCACAGCTCTTGCAATAAATGTATTTTTGTAAAATGTTCAGTGTAAAAGTAGTCCTTGTGCTTAGAGTTGTATGGTTTGTTAAACTTTTAAATCAATGTCTGTTGTTTGGCATACCTTTTTAAGTGAAAAGTCTAAGCATGGAATTGCCCATATACTCTTCAAGAATGCAACTCCTCCACTACAACGGGTACTAATGACTGGCCATTCTCTGCTTTATAACTCGCATGCCTCGCTTAGAGCATCTAAAATGTACAACACCCCCCCCTAAAAACACAAAGTTGACTTCTCAAATAATGAAAGAGTTTATCTGTATGAAACTTTATCCCAGCCAATCCACGCTCGGCAGAATTTAATGAGAGTTTATTGGAGCGGTTTAGCCAAGCCAGTTTAATTTATTTCTGCTTAAAAGCTGAAGAATTGGTAAGAGGCTTACAGAACGTCTCAGACCTATCCTCTGTGGTATAGCACACAGCATTTCAGAAAAGCAGCACACTTATTTTAGACTATTGAAATTCTAGGACCGTGTTTCTGGCTGTAGCTAGCCAAGGAGATTACTGTTAAGTCCCAGAGTGGTCCAGATGTTTCAAAGGCAGTACTGTGTAGTACACAGTGAGGAAGCATCGCACATCGCCTGGAAACATCTGTCAAACAAAAGGCCTTACCACAGGACAGACAACATAAGCTCAGGGATGAAACAGTGTTTTCTAGAAACGACGCTGATTTTTGACAGTTGAGCTAACTGGATTTAAGGATTTAGTTTTTGTTTTGTAGTGAAGTGATACAAATAAGTTCATTTACAGTAGAACCCTTCAATAATCTTTCATGTTCACACAAGCTCCTTCGTCAGAGCATTGTTGTTTTACGTTATTCACAATTGTGAAGGTTAGCAGTGGTTGGCTGATTAGCATTGTCAGTATTTGACAATATTTAGCCATCAGATTCATACTGTAGATTAGATCGCTTACTCACAGCAGCCTCTTCCAGACCACCAATGGATTTAGAGCTGATCTTACACAATGTCATTGGTTTACAATGATGTGTTTCATAATATGACAAAGTTGTCTGAGCTTCAAGTTCATAGCTACAGTAGTAGCAGCAGCCTTCATTGCAGATGACAAATGACTGTCTCCCTAAGTGAGTACTGAACTACACTAGGAGGTTAGGTCACACCATTCTCACTGGTATCTGTGTGTGACTGAGAGCCATGTTTGGTAATGCTGGTGTCTTCTCCTCTCTGCTGTACTGTGGGCCTGTCTTCCTGTGAGATGGAGAGGGCTGCAGGCCTCCTCGGCCCCAGGGGGGAGGGGTCTGGCCTGGGCTTAGAGCGGGATCACATGTCGCTCTGCCATTTTTGTGTTAATTTGCTGGATGTAAACACAACAGCTCTGCTGCAACACACTCTCTCTCTCTCTCTCTCTCTCTCTCTCTCTCTCTCTCTCTCTCTCTCTCTCTCTCTCTCTCTCTCTCTCTCTCTCTCTGGAGGAGAGTGGATGGACTGAGTGTGGATCACTGAGCAATGACAGAGGCGAGATTGGCTGGGCCCTCAGTGCAGCCACCAGGGACATGGGCTAAGAGAGTATGACAGGGTGATTGACAGCATGCCCAGACAACCGGGAATTGCCAGTCCCTCTAACACTGCCTGCTACATCTCACCTTTAATGACCACCAATGTGCACATTTGTAGTCCATATCTATATAATGTGTGCATGCCTTTTTGTCTGTCTCAAATCACAGAACCCTTAAACCATTTTAAAAACGTTTATGCCTGCTGCAGTGAAGGTGTATGCCAGGTAGAGAGGGAGCACTCAGTTCAGTCTTTTCAAACGGAACCAGTCTCGGAGCTCATTACAGTGATATTCCCATTGGAATGCCTGCTCCGTCGGCTGTCTGTTGCTGGGTTCTGGGCTGAGCTCAGCTCCGGTTTCTTCCTGCCGGATGACTGGACACTGAGATGGTTCCCATAGTTTAGCTGCCTTCTGACCCTGCATGGGCATACCCTTGTACCCGGGCTCAATGAGTCCTCTGTAGTCTCAGACAACACACACGCAGGCAAGCACGCACACACACACACAGGATCACCTCACCCTGGCAGGCAGTCAGATTGTTGGGAATGCTGCAGACCAGTGTGAGGATAGATGCTCACAGACTGCTAGGGTAGGGAAACCGAACAATCGCTTTTTGTCTGAATGAAAACTTGTGTAACTGTTTGGCAAAAGCAGGTTATGCTGGCATTATCCGGAGAACAATCCTATGCTTTTCCCTGTCGCCCTCTGAGCTAAGCTTGGCTGGATATCCGTCTGACTTGGCAGGATGGCTGGAACAGTTCTGGACACACACTGAATCAGTCACACACACTGAATCAGTCACACACACTGAATCAGTCACACACACTGCATCAGTCACACACACTGCATCAGTCACACACACTGCATCAGTCACACACACTGAATCAGTCACACACACAAATACAGTATTTGCATACATAACTGTTTCCTTTCACGAAGGTCCTAAGAAGAACGATATTCCAAGTTGCTTATCATGTGTCATGCCAGCTTAATCATGTCCATAAACTGCACAAGGGTCAGACATAGGCCGAAAACTTTTTAGAGAGAGAGAGAGAGAGAGAGAAATAACTATTTCAAAGCGAGGGAGCCATCTGTCAGCCTGGCCAGTAAACAGCTGGTGGGGGAGATGCAAGATGTCTGAACAGAGACTGACAAGATGGGAGATGACAGGAAACAGATTTCCCTTCTGTTTTTTTCCTTCCCTCTCTCTCTGTGGCACGGCGGAGGAAACGGACCATCCATCCGTCTGGGTGCTGTGAAGGCTCCCTCCAGATTCTGCTACCTCTCCTCTCCCTGTCAGCCTGAGAGAAAAGCAGTCCGCTGTAGGATTCATTAGTTTTGTTAGTTATTTTGGGGAGGATTTGTTTGTAGTCCTCAAAGTGTACCGTCACTGTGAACCTTTAATTGTACAGATGTTCTGGTGTCTTCTGCATTGTTTCTTTGATTAGTCAGTGTTCTGTTTTTTTCTCATTCCTTCGCCAGGATGAAAGGAGAACGCGGTCTTTGAAAGTGTAGAATCCACTATTATCTGTTGACAGAGAGATGTATATTTCATGGGATTGTTTTGCAGACCTCGGATCACTATTCATATGGCTTGAATTATTGAGCTGGGCTAATGCACCCACTGCAGATAATAATGTGGATACAAATCTCTCTGCCTGCTGTTCGTTTAATTCAAATGAATGCAAATAGGGAGTCTGAATTGGTGTGTAGTTAGTTTTCAAAATGAGTAGGCCTACTTGGGCTTATGTTGATTACTGTTGTATCATTTGTTAAACCATCTCGGCTCTCCTTAGCTATTCCCCCATAACCCTTTGTGTTTTTTATTCACACAGCTTGTTAATTGGCTGACATCATTAACCCCATTTTCTGCTGGCTTAATGTTGGTGAAATGCCGATGGTGGAATTTCTTCTTCTTCATTCCCTCTCTGCCTCTCTCTCTCGCCCCCTCTCTCCCTCCACAGCACAGTGTAATTTGTGATCTTCATGACATTAGGCAGTGTAATACCATAATGGTCTTAATTGTCTTATCACGTTAATATGTGGCTGTGGCCCCTTCCACATGACAGGGCCAGGCCACCCTAATAAACAGTGATTACACTGTTTTACACACATTGTTTTTCTTTCGTTGTCTCCTCTCTCTCACTCTTAAGTTTTTGATGATCAGCGTAGGAAGGGTGGCAGCTGCTGAGGCTGCAAAAGTCACATCGTGGTTGGCGGCATGTGTGAGCGAGGGAAATAGCGAGAGAGAGAGAGGGGAGAGAGAGAGTGGAAAGGGAGGGGGGAGAATGAGAGAGAGAGATAGGAAGAATGAGTGGAGCGGACGGGATGAGCTGTCATCTCCAGAACTTCTCTCTCAGCTGTCAGATTGACAGGCAGCCTGGACACCTCACACTCAGTTGAACAAGCAGGAGCTGTCACTTCTACACCTGGCCCTCTGTGTGTGTCTCTCTCTCTCTCTCTCTCTCTCTCTCTCTCTCTCTCTCTCTCTCTCTCTCTCTCTCTCTCTCTCTCTCTCTCTCTCTCTCTCTCTCTCTCTCTCTCTCTCTCTCTCTCTCTCTCTCTCTCTCTCTTCTCTTGTGTCTGGATGAGGGGACTGTGGGGGTAGCGGGAGGAGAAGGTGAATAGGAAACTCATGTTGTATGTGTCTCTTTCATTTTTTTTGGTGTGTTTGTAGTTTCATGTTTTATGCACCATCTTATTGGAATGAATCGGGTTAAACCCCTGATTTCACAGCTTCCCAGTCACAAGTTAACCCTTTATATCCTCCCCAGAGAGACTAGTTTGTATGTGTGTGTGGTGGGGGAGGGTGGCATAGCCTCGTGTGCTGCCTATATCAGCTGAGAAAGAGGCCTGCTCTCCTTCAGTCTCTGATAGCATACCCTCCTTTCATTATTCAACACCCCCCCACTAATCCCAGCCCCCCCCCCCCGCCTCTCCCCACAAGCGGCAGAAATATACCAGGTTAAGAATTGGTCTAAAACGCATCTCGGCAGATCAAAAGGGGGAAAGGCGGTGTGCCGGCCTTTCTCCGTGCTTTATCTTTTATTAATTGCCGCAGTGCAGAGAGTGCTAGCGAGTCTCCCCGTGATCATTAATGCATGCAACGCGGAATAACGTATTAACATGTTTCCATGCATTATGCATGGCCAGGGAGGGGGCCGCCATGTTGTGTAGAGGACCCTCTGCCCACAGGCCCTGTGTTCTCTCTCTCTCTCTCTCTCTCTCTCTCTCTCTCTCTCTCTCTCTCTCTCTCTCTCTCTCTCTCTCTCTCTCTCTCTCTTTCCCTGTGTGTGTGCGTGTTCACACTTCTGTGTGTGTTTTCTGTGTGTGCGTGCGTGTGTGTGTCAGTCAGCTGATTTACATTCAGCCCTGCTAACTCCACCACCTGCAAGGCCTGTCCTTTCCTCTACGTGAGAGTGAGGAGGAAGTGGCGTTTCCCTAGGTTTAGAGATGCAGTCGGGACCAGAAGCACTTAGAAATTCGTAATATACTGTACAAATTTGAATTTGTATCATATCATACGAATTGCAAAAAATAAAAATACATGTTTTTTGTTTTGTTTTGCAATTCATCAAATATCATATGAAGTTGATGACATAGCACAGAAAAGTACAACATTTCAGAGACCTGTTTTGGCTCGTTAGCACTACTTTCAAAACTGCTGGCTGTAATTATACAAAATCTTTGGAGCATCAACTTTAACTTAGTACAGGGGCACTTAGTATTCTCCTCTCAATACACTTGGGGAGATTGGTCCCCCCCCCTCCATGGGGCTATTCTGTATCTGTATGTCTGCATCCCACGTCCCTATTCACTATGGGCCCTGGTCAAAATGAGTGCACTAAATATGGAACAGGATGCCATTTGGGAGATATTCTATGTGTTTGTTACAGAACATGTCCTGTAAGCACAATTAACCCTTTATAGAAATGTAATCCCGTAACCTCCCTCCACACCCCCATAATGTGTTTCTCTCTGCTGATAACATATTCATGTTGTTCCCGATGCAGTAGCTATGAGTATTTGGCATGTTCGATTGCTCCCACACTGAGTGACACATTGTGAAAATTCTAAATTCGATACGGCTGAGGGAAAACATTAGCATCCGACAGAGATCGGTAACTAGAAGAAACACACAGACAGACTCTAGATGAGAGGAGAAGTCGTTTTTTCACAGTGCAGTTGATTGATCAGGCTAATGTATAGCTCCCTATCGGCCAATTCCACCTACAAGATCGATCGTTGACTCAATCATGCCTGTGGTGCTAGTGTGTATTTCCATATACTCAGTATTCACAGAGTGCAGTTCATATACCAGAACCTTTTTTTAACCAAACTTCTCTCTGGTCCGGACTCATGTTTCACTTTTTCTTTCTCTCTTTCTTCTTATTTTTCTTCTCTTCTTACTCTCTGTTTCTCCCTCTCTGTTTTTCCCTTTTTCTCTCTCTCTCTCTCTGTTTCTCCCTCTCTCTCTCTGTTTCTCCCTCTCTCTCTCTCTGTTTCTCCCTCCCTCTCTCTCTGTTTCTCCCTCTCTCTCTCTGTTTCTCCCTCTCTCTCGCTCTGTTTCTCCCTCTCTCTCTCTCTGTTTCTCCCTCTCTGTTTTTCCCTTTTTCTCTCTCTCTCTCTCTCTCTCTCTGTTTCTCCCTCTCTCTCTCTGTTTCTCCCTCTCTCTCTCTTTGTTTCTCCCTCTCTCTCTCTCTGTTTCTCCCTCCCTCTCTCTCTGTTTCTCCCTCCCTCTCTCTCTCTGTTTCTCTCTCTCTCTGTTTCTCTCTCTCTCTGTTTCTCTCTCTCTGTTTCTCCCTCCCTCTCCAGTCCAGAGTCTCCAACCCTCCAACAGGTTTCCCAGTAGTATTGATCAGACCCTAACCCCAGCCCCACCAACTCAATGAGGGATTGCTGTGTAGTAATGTGTCTGCAGTAGTTCCACAGGCAGACAGATAGGCTAGTGAGCAGGAGAACGGAACATACTCTGTAATTGGAATTGATCCGGTTACAACTTAATTAATCACAGTAGTTAAATCACTGGGTTCTCTCATGATGCCCAGGCTTACCCAGTTGGAGCTGTGTGTGTGTGTATTGCATTGTATCTTACCTCATTTGCACTCACTGTATATAGATTTTAATTTTTTCTACTGTATTATTGACTGTATGTTTGTTTATTCCATGTGTAACTCTGTGTTGTTGTATGTGTCGAACTGCTGTGCTTTATCTTGGCCAGGTCGCAGTTATAAATGAGAACTTGTTCTCAACTAGCCTACCTGGTTAAATAAAGGGGAAATAAATAAATATAATTAAAATAAAATAAACTTCAGTCTTAGGGTCTCTGTTTGGTTTAATTTATGTTGAAGAGAAAGAAACGTAGCACTGCCCTCTCTGCGAATGTACAAATGTGTGTGTGTGTGTGTGTGTGTGTGTGTGTGTGTGTGTGTGTGTGTGTGTGTGTGTGTGTGTGTGTGTGTGTGTGTGTGTGTGTGTGTGTGTGTGTGTGTGTGTGTGTGTGTGTGTGTGTGTGTATGCTTGTATGTGTGTATCGTATTGTTTTTTTTCGTTTGGGCAAAGTCTGTCCTCTCTCCTCTGTTACCTGGAAACTGATAAGTGGTCAAGGAGTATGTCAATTTGTTAGTAGGCAAACGGAAGACAGTCCTCCCCTCCTCGATAGCCTCCTTTTGGTGAGGAAGCACAAGTGTATCCTACCACGTAGGAGTTTGGATATATGCCATATGCCCTTTGAATCAGTTGTTGTATTGTCAGAGGAAAAAAACACTTGCTACTTATATCGTTTTTTTGTCTATAAAATGTCTTGCACAGCTAACTTCATTAGTTTATCACTTTACACATTTATTTGGGGATCCACCCCCTGTAAGGATCATTTGCCTGATGACGGGCGAGTGGAGAGGAGAGTCTCATTTCACACAAGCACTTTTTCGTCCACGTTCCCTCGCCTCCTCTCCTCGATTACCTTTGAACATTTTTAAAAGGAGGCTAGAGAGGACGCAGGAGAGAGGACGCAGGAGAGAGGACGGAGGAGAGAGGACGGAGGAGAGAGGACGCGGGAGAAAGGACGGGGGAGAGAGGACGTAGGAGAGAGGACGCAGGAGAGAGGACGGAGGAGAGAGGACGGAGGAGAGAGGACGCAGGAGTTTAGCAAATCTAATTAAGAAAAGGCCATTGTCTCTAGGTGAAGGCCTGTATGCTCACTTGTATGCCTGTTGATCCATGTATGCCTCAGAGAGAGAAGACGAGAGATGTTCTTGTGCTCTCTATCTCTCGGTCATATTCATCCTGAAGTGCACTGGAGTGTGTTGTGGTGTGTGCCGAGCAGCATCTCCTTCATGTAGAGAGGAAAACAAAGGCATCGGGCCTGATTGTAGTCATTATGATGCAGGGCTTCTCCTCCCCTCCAGGGAGCTCAACTCGTGAAGCACCACTGCCGCACCGCTCTTCTGTTTTCAATAACAATTATCTAAAATCGCTGTAATTAGCCGGAACCTATGAGGAAATGGAGAGCAGGAAGAGAGGAGAGAGAGAGAGACACAGCGAGGGATAGAGAGGAAGGGGGGTGGAGAGAGAAAAGGAGGGCGGGTGGGTGAGAGGAGGCTCAGATTCAATGAACCTCAGAATGTCAGATCGTCTTTCACATGTAAAATTCAAGAGGACCTTTGTGTTCATCAATTATTAGCGATAAAAGTTTAAGAGGTCCACTGTGTTTTTATATTCAGAGTTATATGGGGAGTCTTTTTAACTGATTCCCAGCCTGGCCCCGGGCTACAAGCTGAAGTAACCTCCACGGTCTCACCCTCTCCTCCTCCTCTCTCCTCTGTGGTGTGAAGCAGCTCAACACAATTGTATTCCAGCAGAAGCCCATGTAGGCAAGTAAGGCATTCAAACTGCAGCACTGGCATCAACTCTGCAACGGAACTGCTTCTGTAGACAGTTGTCTTAACTGTTTTTAGCACATTTGTGATGCCATTTACAGGCCGATGTGGACTAAATAACAGGTTAAGTTCATCTCTATAAATACAGTATCTATAGAGTACCACAGTATGAGTGATAATACCCATAAAACCTAGCGGCCACACAGGGAAATGGTTCTATTCGTTTTTCCAACATACATTTTTCCCATAGTGGATTTTAGAAACACTTAAATTAAGGGCTGTGTAGACTTACCCTGGCGTGATGTTTTGATAACTGTGTAAATCTCTCTAGGACAAGGTGACTTTTATCAATATATTCACCTGTATTTACCCCCCAAAAATGAAATGCTAATTAGCTGCGAATATGGCTATTACAAAGAACTACAAATGTTATGATGATCTGGACGAGACTGCCGATTTGACGCAAAGGTCAAAATCTCTGGATTAACTATCTAATGTTAGCTAAATGTAGTAATGAATAAATTGGCTAAATCTCTTTAAATGGACAATTCTGTGTACTGTCTTGTGCAAGTTTGAAATTAGCACAATATCTGTTAGCAAAGGTGTCAGCTAGAGATGACTTGCAGGACCTTTGCAGGGATTTGTAGTCTTGCATGATATCTACGTTGATGCTAATTAGCATTTTTGAATCTGAGAGTAAATGGAGAAGAAAATATTGACAAGATTTACATGGTTATCAAAATGTCATGCCAGTGTAAGACTGAACAAAACACAGCCCTATGGGAAAAGTGAATGGTAGAAAAACAATTGGAACCATTTCCTTGTTTCGGTATTATGACACCTCCACTGTTGGGCTTTATACTGTATATGGTTTTCTTGTTTATGTTTTTCCTTCTGGCAAGCAAGCAGTTAACTGAATACCAGGTGTGGAGATGGGGCCTTTTTAGGCCCTGTGCTGCAGACTGCAGTATGTCCTTGAGAGAGACAGACTGTCACCTTGCCAGGGGCTAGACTCTTGTTCTGCAGCCATGTGACGGTATTGGCCAATCTGGGCCCCAATCTCCACATCTCTATCTTTCTTGCAATGCAGCCAGTCGTTGCAGTACAGTGCATAATGTTTCCGCCATAATTTCATATGACCGAAAACGGCTTCTGTACAGAACACTGGACTTTATTTTAATTAAGATTTCTACTTCAATGAGTCGGCAGCTTTCAATGTTATTCTTACCTTGGACCAGGCCCTCATCCCCGAGACTCGAAAGAGGAAGCGGCGGCAAAAGAGGGGGAGGCGAGGTGGCATCATGATTAGATTACGTTGCTGAGCATCTGGACCGCCATTGCCCTCTGTTTTGTTGACTAACGTACAACCACTAAAGAACAAACTGAACGATCTCCATTCGAGACTCTCCTATCAACGGCTCCTGAAGAACTGTAATATCTTATGTTTCTCAGAGTTGTGGCTGAACAAGGACATGGATAATATACACCTCGCTGGCTTTTCCATGCATCGTCATGATCGGACATCAGCTTCGAGTAAGCTGAGAGTGGGAGGGGTGTGTCTCTTTGTTAACAACAGCTTGTGCGTGGTCTCTAATGTTAAGGAAGTTTCAAGTTTTTGCTCGCCGGTGTTAGAAAACATAATGATAAGCTGCAGGCTATACTATTTACCAAGCAAGTTTATATCTATATTTTTTGTAGCTGTCTATTTACCACCACATACCGATGCTGGCACTAAACCGTACTCAACAAGCTGTATAGGGCTATAAGTAAACAAGAAAATGCACATCCACAGGCAGCGTTTTTCCTGGCCGGTGATTTTAATGCAGGGAAACTCAAATCCGTTTTACCTCATTTTTACCAGCATGTCACCTGTGCAACTAAAGGCAACAAAACCCTGGATCACCTTTACTCCACACACAGAAATTGATACAAAGCTCTCCCTCACCCTCCATTTGGCAAATCTGACCATAACTCTGTCCTCCTGATTCCTGCTTACAAGCAAAACCTTTAACAGGAAGTGGCCCGATGAAGCGGATACTAAGCTACAGGACTGCTCCAGGATTTATCCGATAACATTAAGGAAGTCACCAGCTTTATTAATAAGTGCATTGACGGGGCCTCCCGAGTGGCACAGTGGTCTAAGGCACTGTATCGCAGTGCCAGCTGTGCCACTAGAGATTCTGGGTTCGAGTCCAGGCTCTGTCGCAGCCGGGCGCGACCGGGAGACCCATGGGGCGGCGCACAATTGGCCCAGCGTCATCCGGGTTAGGGGAGGGTTTGGCCGGCAGCGATATCCTTGCCAATTGCGGACTAGTGACTCCTGTGGCGGGCCGGGCGCAGTGCATGCTGACACGGTCGCCAGGTGTACGGTGTTTCCTCCGACACATTGGTGCGGCTGGCTTCTGGGTTAAATTGGCATTGTGTCAAGAAGCAGTGCGGCTTGTTTGGGTTGTGTTTTGGAGGACGCATGGCTCTCGACCTTCGCCTCTCCCGAGTCCTTACGGGAGTTGCAGCGATGAGACAAGACTGTAACTACCAATTGGAAACCAAGGGGTGAAAAAAAAAAAAGTGCATTGACGATATCAGCCCCACAATGACCACACGTACATATCCCAACCAAAAGCTATGGTGTGCAGGTAACATCTGCACTGAGCCAATGGCTAGAGCTGCCGCTTTCAAGGAGCAGGACACTTATCCGGACGCTTGTAAAAACATCCCGCTACGACCTCTGAGCCATCAAACAGGCAAAACATCAATAGAGGACTAAGATCGAATCCTACTACGCGACATAGGGCCATGCATTATTATGCCTAAACATGAGGTGATGGCGGTGGATGAATGGCACTACAATGAGCATCAGGATCTCGTCACAGTATCTCTGTGCGTTCAAATTGCCATCGATAAAATGCGATTGTATCTGTAGCTTATGCCTGCCCATACCATAACCCCACCGCCACCATGGGGCTCTCTGTTCACAACGTTGACATCAGCAAACCGCTCGCGCACATGGCGTCATACACAATGTCTGCCACCTGCCTGGTACAGTCTAAACCGGGATTCATCTGTGAAGGGCAAACTTCTCTAGCGTGCCAGTGGCCATCAAAAGTGAGCATTTGCCCACTGAAGTCGGTTACGACTCCGAACTGCAGTCAGGTCAGGACGATGAATTGAGCTTCACTGAGACGGTTTCTGACAGTTTGTGCAGAAATTATTTTGTTGTGCATACCCACAGTTTCATCAGCTGTCTGCGTGGCTGGTCTCAAACGATTCCGCAGGTGAAGAAGCCAGATGTGGAGGTCCTGGACTGGCGTAGTTACACATGGTCTGCGGTTGTGAGGCCGGTTGGACGTAATGCATGAGAGCATCAGCAGTTCCGGACGACTGTGTGATCTCGCTCAGTTAACATTCACAAGGCCGCGGGGCCAGACGGATTACCAGGACACGTACATGGAGCATGTGCTGACCAGCTGGCGGGTGTCTTCACTGACATGTTCAACCTCTCCCTGACTCAGTCTGTAATACCTACGTGTTTCAAGCAGACAACCATAGTCCCTGTGCCCAAGAACGCCAAAGTAACCTGTCTAAATGACTAACGCCCTGTAGCACTCACATCTGTAGCCATGAAATGCTTTGAAAGGCTGATCATGGCTGACAACACCATCATCCCAGACACCCTAGACCCACTCCAATTCGCATACTGCCCCAACAGATCCATAGATGATGCCATCTCTATTGCACTCCACACTGCCCTCTGCCCTCTGGACAAGACGAACACATATGTGAAAATGCTGTGTACTCCCTGTTCACGCACGTCTGCATGGCCACGCATGACTCCAACACTATCATTGATCACTAATGACGATGAAACCGCCTATAGAGGTCAGTGACTTGGCAGTGTGATGCCAGGACAACAACTTCTCCCTCAACGTCAGCAAGACAAAGGAGCTGATCTTGGACTACAGAAAATGGAGGACCCGAGCACGCCACCATCCACATCAACGGGGCTGTAGTGGATCTTCAAGTTCCTCTGTGTCCATATCACTAAGCTATTAACATGGTCCACACACACCAACACAGTCAGGAAGAAGGCACGACAATGCCTCTTTCCCCTCAGAAGGCAGACATTTTTGAATGACCTGATATTGTCGGATGGCTACTATTCAATGTCTGCAGATGCATTGTCTTCTAGCCAAGATATGAAATGCAATCATAATTGACTGTAGCACATATAAAGCACACACAACAGCTACCAGTGATTCCATGATGACTGGAAACACAACCGTGGGACGAACGAGGGACGAATTTCCGGGCAAAGGTGGGAAATTTAAAATGGATGAATTCTTCCCTTGCCCTGCAAGTGTCAACTCATCATACGTCATGATATGTCATCAAACGTGTCCACCTAATTTGAGTGTTGAGGGGAGAGGAGGGTGTGTCTTTTATGTGTTTGAAATGCAGCCATTGTGTATTTATTTATTCCTCACGTTTCTATGTTTTTCTCTCTACATTGTTTGGAAGGGCCTGTAAGCATTTCACTGTTAATCTAAAGCTGTTGTTTACGAAGCATGTGACAAATAGCATTTGATTAGATTTTTTGATTACAGTACTGTATTTTGGAGAGGTAGACAGTGTTTATGTCAGAATATGTGGAATACATTTTAGGTAGGCATACAAATTGACAGACATGAACACTCACACACACACACACACACACACACACACACACACACACACACACACACACACACACACACACACACTCATACTCATACTCATACTCATACTCATACTCATAAACATATATATATATATATATATATACATAATTCCGTATATATGTAAGAGCATGTATGACCCCCTGGCGTTTTCTGGCTTTATCTTTATTTCAATTAATGGTTGTGCAATGTCTTCCGCTTTTAATAGTATACTAACAAAGCTATTATACTGTTGATTTGATTTAGTATATTCTGTATGTTATTATGGTTCCACTAAGCACACCAATAAATGAATGGCCATGCAGGTTGTGATTAAAGAAAGGCATGTCAGAAAGTAGTTTATTACTCCCCACTTTCATTCATTTCCTCTATCCTCTATCCTTTTTTACCCCTCTATTCTGCTTTTCTCCATTTCTTCTCCATTTCCTCCGCTCCTTTCCTCTTGATGTGTTGTCATGTAGCGCCACCTGCAGGTCATCCGTAGGGTAACATGTCTGCTGCTGCTTGGTGGAGCTCACTGCATGAGAGGAGAGTTTAACTGAAGCTGCTCCCTCTCTGCAGGGTTCTGTGGTGTTAGGAAATGAGCTCTGGAATAGAAAAACACTCATTCTTCTGGGACAGAAGGAAGAGGCAGTGTGATGCTTACATAAGAGAGAACTGAGCTCTCTCACATTCTGTGTCAGTCTCTCTGTTCAGCCAGGGAGTGCTAAATGATTTACATGTGTGCTTAAAATTCTGCTCACGGGAATTTCTACATTCTCTCTTGTGCCTGGCTTGATAGCACACAATCGGCCCTGTGAAAATACACTGTTGTGTATATTCTCATGACAGTGTACATTTAACTATATAGGCTAGCACACACTGGGAAAGTGGGATAATGAAAAGAATACAGATGCAAAGGAAAATGGCATAGTTTGAAAACGTCAGAAGTATTCTGGGTACAGTAGTTGGTTGTTTTAGCCTTGTACTGTTGCTCACGCTTGCTCTCCAGGGGTGAGCGAGAGAGACTTGAAGAAAATAAAAGCATTCTCTCTCCACCACCCAAACCCCCTAACGCTCCGACACTTTTTAAATTTGTACCCAGCGTGGCTTGTTTTTCTGCTTTAGTGCTTCTTCTGTGGCTTTTGGGTTGAAAATAAACCTAGTATAGTTTCTCATTTGCATCCAGCACACTTCTCCATAATTCATAAAACAACTGCTTTGGAACATGTGTGGTGTGTGTGTGTATGTGTGCGTGTGTGTGTGTGTGTGTGTGTGTGTGTGTGTGTGTGTGTGTGTGTGTGTGTGTGTGTGTGTGTGTGTGTGTGTGTGTGTGTGTGTGTGTGTGTGTGTGTGTGTGTGTGTGTATAACACTCTTCAATAATGAATTAAGTTGTTAAATAAGAATGCTGTAAGCAGTTCCTCAAAGCTACACAACATTAACCATGGGCATTTTGGACGTTCTAGTGTGTAGTCCACTAACAAGGTATTCCAGCCTTGAAAGAGTTGTGTGTCTAGTTAGTAAACAGCAACCTACATGAAAGAGTGTCTTGTTCACAACAATCTCCATTTAACATTGGTCTCAGAAATCATTGGTACAGTAGGTCTCATTGGTAAGATTTCAAAGTGAATGTATGACTTTGATGAGTTCGATGTTGTGACTAGCATGACCAGAGGTCTTGACCTCTTGGGTTCATGTTGGACTTCCTGATTGCAAATGTCTGTTCCATCTGTGGTAGATAACTTTGATGTAGCCTACAGTACTTCATTATCTCATAGATCTCCTTGAAACAACATACCTCTTGTAGTTATAAATGATATGATTAGCCTGAGCACCATTAGTCTGCAACATTTTGTCTTCACATTGGTTATCAGTGTAAATTCTTACTTGTGGATTAGTACTGATTAGATAATAGTGAGGTCACACACACACACACGCACAGACACACACACACCACATTCTTTGCCACCATTCCCAAACCGCTTGTCATCTCCCCCTGCTAATCCATCCACCACAGTCCCAGCTTTATCTAATCAGCCAGTGTGGTGGACAAGGTCTTGAGATGCAGGTTATCAGTGTTTTTACTGCTCATTAACGATAACAGCCTTTAATTACCAGAGGATTGTCTCTTTGGCTTAGTTTTAATGGCTGTGCACTTGATTTGAGCTGAGAAATATGTGTGGATTGGCCAGCAATAACAAGGCTGCACTGATAAGCCTGTGATCCCTGGCTCAGCCAGTGTTTATGTAAGACTCATCCTGGAGACAAGGAGGCTTCACAGCCATCTGACTTCTGGGGCTTCACAGCCATCTGACTTCTGGCGCTTCACAGCCATCTGACTTCTGGGGCTTCACAGCCATCTGACTTCTGGGGTTTCACAGCCATCTGACTTCTGGGGCTTCACAGCCATCGGAATTCTGGGGCTTCACAGCCATCTGATTTGTAACACAGCATGAGCCACAGTGAAGTGAGGGAATAAAGGGTCCATTGAAACCCAACAGTACTTTTCTTCCTCCTTTACCTTTCTCTGATTAGGTACAAAGTCTCAGTGCCGTGGTGGTTCTTATGCTACTGAAGGACTCCATTTAAAATGATTATGCCCCATTTCAGTTCTGGAAAAAAGAATTCCTTGAGCAATAATAATAATGATACCATAAACCCCTGAGCTAAGAAGCACATGTTCCTTAACAAACTCAGAAGCCACAGACTCCTGGTCCCGTGGAGATGGCCCTTTTATATATTGATCTGTGCTTTCACAAAAATTGCCACGCTGAGGGTTACACAAATAATTCCCCAGTGTTTCCCTGTGAGATAGGCAGATGGTCCTCCCATGTCTCCCCCTTTCACCGTGGCGCGACTGGGGGGCGAGCTGCATGAGGGAGACAAATGATTCGGTATCAGCTGATATTTCCTCAATAGCCCAGCGGGGGAGCAGGAAGTGGTGTGGTGGCATTGGCATGCAGGGCGGTGCAGATCGGCGTGGCCCTGGAACAGCCGCCATGCTGTGAGGAAGATAGCTTTTCTCTGTGACAGTCCAACAGTGAGCAGCAGGTCTGCAAATGAAAAAGAGGGGTGGGGGAAATGTTGCCTTTGCAGACATCCAGCATGCAGGCCCCTGTTGCCTGGCTTTGCTGTGCACTGTGTGTCTGCTGCCGGGGAAAGAACATAAAAGCAGTGGATTACCAGAGAGAGCCAGACAGACACAGAAATAGGGATCATTCTCATAGGAAAAAGAATAGCGTTTTCTCTGCTATTGTAAGATCATCAACCCTCCCCTACAGTGTGCAAGTGATTTATAAATATGCTTTCTTCCTTGAGATATGTGTTGTGTTATAGATGGTCATGCAGGCAGATTGTTTGCTCTGTGTCTGGTGTCTGTCTGCTCCCTGTGGTTGGGATGTGCCTGATGTGAACTTCCATTGTTTAACTGTTGAGATCCTGATGACAATGCCAGTCTGTCCTTCTGTTTCTCCTCTGTAGAGGGTCGCTGTGCCTGCACTAGACTGACCTTGCCTTATCATTCGGGATAGGAAGGTGGTTGTGTATTTAGGCCAGCAGGCAGACAGTGTGGTGTGGCAGTCAGTCAGACCTTTCCCATGCCCTGCTCCAGACACACACACACACACACACACACACACACACACACACACACACACACACACACACACACACACACACACACACACACACACACACACACACACACACACCTAGCCCCTTGTTTAACAGGCGAGAGGCTTCCACACTAATACCTGTGAGGAGGAGAGGGCTTAGCTTTCAGCTCTCATCACCCCTGGCACTGCATCAGCCATGCAGCCAGACTTCAGGCCAGACTACACCCAACCTCATTACCCTTGTCTGTGTCACAGAGCCTCCTGGCCTACAAACCTCCATGTCCAATGAGAAAAGGTTACTGGGAGATTATTTAGAATGGGTACTGTATAAGGTTGTCTTTTTTTGCTGTCTGTTTGCCTGTCTTACATCAGTAGCAGACAGTCTCTGCTTTGTCTTAGAGGAGCACTGTTTTCCCAGGGTTAGACTTTCTGTCTTAACATGTAACCTTCATTTCACTGGGCAAGTCAGTTAAGAAAAATATTTACAGTGACGGCTTACCTTGGCAAAACCCTCCCCTAACCCGGACGACGCTGGGCCAATTGTGCGCCGCCCTATTGGACTCCCGATCACAGCCGGTTGTGATACAGCCCGGGATCGAACCAGGGTCTATAGTGACGCCTCTAGCACTGCGATGCAGTGCCTTAGACCGCTGCACCACCCGGGAGCCTAACATAGGAGGCCAGGCTGCAGAAAAGGCACTTGCAGTAGGTGGAGCTCTTGTGTTGGGTTTTGATGTTGAGAGTGTGATCCACCTGCTAGTTTAGGGGAGGACAACTGCCTTTTACTGCGTGCGTGCGTGCCTGCGTGCGTGAGTTTCTCTGTCTGTCAAAAGGTGAAAATGGCATTAATAATGTAAAAATGGCACATTATGTTAGCTTTACATGCTCTCCTGCACACACCAGCCCAGACATATAAATAACACATTTCAGTCTAATTAACAGCGCTTGATGGGTAATGAAACACGGCTAACTGCTAATGTTTACATTCGAGCTTATTAGAAATTGTAATGGATGTATTATGTACTCTATTTGTCTGCCTGCATCCTCTCTCTCTATCCCTCTGCATGCCTCTCTCTCCCCCTTTCCCTCCCTCCCCTGCGCCCTCCCTCTCTTCCTGCAATCTACCGCAGGCCCTCCATCTCTCCTGCCTGTCAGTGTGCTTTTTCATTTGGCTTGTTGCTACAGGGGGCTCGGTGCTGGCAGATTACAACTCGGCAGCCAGTCATTTTTTATTTATCTGAGCTCCCCTCCCCCACACTGCCTCCTCCTCCCCCCTCAACCTGCCAAGCTTGCTCCCTGGCTAGCATCAATCTAGACACATAGCAATTCCTCAGACCCCCCTCTTCCCCCTTTTCACCCTCCGTATCTTCCTCTTTCGATCGGCAAGGAAATGTAGCTCGCAAGCCCTGAGACAAAAAAGAAATATTGTGGCAGGGGAAGCATTTAAGATAGAGGAGGCAGCGAGGGCTGTATTATTACTTAGGCCTCTGTCATCGGTGATGACCCGGGAAAGTGGAGAATATCGATCGTGTGTCACTCAAGGCATTCAGCAGATTGCATTGACAAAGCTTGTCGGGGCCTTTAATAGCAAAGTTAGTAGCCTTGGCTGGGGGCCAGGAGAAAACGCTAACTGTTCCCCATTACATGGTGGCTTTTAACCATTCCCCCGGCTCACAGAATAGATGGATAACAGTAGGGAAGTCATTTTACTCTCATAATTGCCTTCCTGTGGTTGACATTTGTGGCCTTAAGAGCCTGTAAAAGAGCCTTTCAGAGGCGGAGAAGGAAGATGGCTTGCATTGTCTGGTTGTACTTAGAAAAAATCACCAAGCATTACACTAACAAAAATGTGGTACACTAAACAAAACATGGCAGAGCGCAAAAACTAAAGATGAAAGGGAGCGCCATAAGTGTGATTTATGGTTTGAAGGAAGTCCATTACTTGGAATAGGAAGCCCAGACCAAAACAAAAACAGAGCGGGGGCACGCTTCACAAAGAGGGTCACAGAGTAATTATTTTGTTCTGCCAAGATCGCTAAACACTCTTGGGGAGAAGGAGGAAGGATAGAAAAAATTACAAGATTTCAATCTAGATTTAAGTCTCAACATAAATACGAGCGGCGCTGATGACTTAAATAGTCCCTTTTCGTGCCTAATGATGTAGAACTGGGCTGAAATGTAACAGGTCCCCTGTGTGTAGTAATATGGCTTGGACACAGGTGGGGAAGCTATTTGTGCAAGCTGCCTTGCCACTGGTAGGTGCTGACAGGTCTCGGGTGGAAGGTAGCTATTTTTATCACCGTGTAAATCATAAAGACGGAACTGATTCTCTTCGGTGTTCGGCGGCGGAGTCCTCCGTTTCACAATACTGGGGGAACCTAGAATAAAGAAATCACTGTTTATTTTGGATGGTTGGAGATAGTTGTCACTGCTGGGGAGAAATAGAATGACAAAGTTCTCATCCTCTTTGAAAGGATCACTCATTGAACTGGTAGTCCGGTACATTGCCTAGTTGCTGAAAGCAGGTAGCTATTCAAGTTAAACAAGCGTGGCATTTCCCCGACTGTCTGTTTCTACTCCATTATGTCCACATTCCAGCTGCACTTTTATGGCCTGATGGGATCATAGGGGAATGAGAGCACTGTTAATGCTATTACATTGTAGTAATAATGATCATATCCCTTAGTCATCTAGGCTAACTTGTATTATGCGTTTGGAACAGTGTTATAGTGTACATGTCTGAGTCATTCCTGACGTGTAGCTACATTATATTCAGTAAAGGGTCAACCTCTTGAAAGATGTTTATTTATATATATTTTTACTCATATAGCCTAGCACTTGACCTTCTTGACTTGCCATAGCTCAGATGTCACAGGTCGCTGGCTGACGCTGGCTTGTGGAGCTTGCAGAATGTTCAGTATGTTGACTGGCTCAGCTGATTACAGCCAAGTATGTGAGGTAGCCAGCTCACTGGGGAGGTGTGAAAGTTCTGGAACAACAACCTGGACTGCTCAGACAAGCCTGCTCTTATTGGCTTATGACTCCTCCACTTATGGATTCATGAGGCCAGTTAACCTTGACGTTGTCTTTGATCCTGGATCATCATTTAGTTGTGTTGATTCTGGATCGCCGTGATACAGTTATGACTTGGGGAAATCCGCTGTTAACCTGATCTCACACGAGGTGAAATACAAGTCAGTAAGTCATGCTAAAGGTCAGAGAGTTCTTGCTGGCTAGCATCCTGTTTGCAGCTTTAGTGTGCCTATCACATTTGAACCAAGCTGATAAGAAAGTATAAACAGATGCTGTGTTGCTGAGTAGTCCTCCTCTCAAGTAGAATAAGCCAAGTCTACTCTTGGCTCTGCTCCTATTAATACATTGGCGCCTTTGGTACCATCGTGTTTTATGGCCGTCTAATAGTAGACATGAATTTCAGGAAGGCGGCTAAATGAAGATGTTGATAACAGGGGATTAGTGATAGCAACGACCTTGGACAGGCACCCTGTCGGCCAGCCAAAGGGGAACCTTATATTGTCTAAGCAGATTTTATAGTCTCTCTAATCCCCCAGCCTGCAGCTCAGGCGAGCCAAACACGGGTAAGGTGAGACGCTCTGCTTTTTCGTTCATTTGAACCGCGGCCAACCAAAACAGGCCAGGGCTTCTGACCTGTACGCTGATAGGCCGGCATCCTGTTTCATAGAGGTCACAGAGGTCACGTCCACCTGCTGATTGGAGATCAGATTATCTCAGCTCATCTCTGCTGTCATTAACAGCCCTCCTGGCTCGCTGTACCATGGGTCACAGGTCAATGAGGGACAAGTGTCAGCCTGCCAGGACCTAATCACACCACTCTCACTGCTGTGCCCTGAAGCCAAAGGGTGTGACTGACTGGCAGCATTGGACAAGCTATTACTTACCCACAGCAACGTGTTGTGTATTTATAGACCTGTTATTGATTGCAGTGTGACTTTAGTTCATATCTAGTCTGTATTACTAGTCATGTAGGCTACATGTACAGCACCAGTCAAACGTTTTGACTCACCTAAAGTTTTTTTTAAATTTGACTATTTTCTACATTGTAGAATGATAGTGAATACATCAAAACTGTGAAATAACACATTTGGAATCATTTAGTAACCAAGAAAGTGTTAAACAAATCAAAATATATTATTCAAAGTAGTCACCTTTTGCCTTGATGACAGCGTTGCACACTCTTGGCATTCTCTCAACCAGGTGGACAGTCGCTGTTAATGGACACAAATTGCATGTTTATTGTGTGAACTTTCCTCTTAGAGGTTTGAATGGAATCGTTTTAAATGAATATTCCTTTATACAGTTTTTTTTGTCTTATTTGCTGCATTACATCCAGGCTGGGAGCTAGCCATGCCTTACGGTCCTATAATGGTACTGCGATCACCCATTTAGATCCTCTCTCCTTAATAGCAGGAGCCAGGCGACAGCACACTCACTCTGACATTTTGCAAAAAAAATATTTGTATATCTTCTTCCCCACCTCTGAAGGGCTCCGGTTGTGCATTTTCCATCTTCTTAACAGCAGCCACAGCTCCATGCAGTTCCGGCACTCAGTGCTCTATTTCTGTAACATAAAAAAGTCCTCTTTCTCCAAACTGGAAGCGTTTGTTTATCATATTACCGCCACACATGAGCTGCGCACAAGGCTTGAACCGGTGTTAAGTGTCCGCGGTAAATTTCATTGCCTCCATCTACTGGAAGGCCTGCCAATATACTGGCAGTGAATTCCTGGGGGGAAATAAATGGCAATAAAAAAGAGAAATGATAGCCTCCTGCAAGCCGATAGGAGAGGAGAGAGAGGAGGCCTTTTTTCTTTTTTCCCTCCTAGCAGCACTCTTCATTGAGGCTGGCCAGGCAGCTCTGAGACCTAGCTGTGACTTGGCACTGAGGCTGTGGCTTAGTGAGATGGCTAGCTGAAAGCTGATATTGGAGTAACGACCCGGTGGCACGGATGGGGGGGGGGGCTTGGGAATAATGTAATTAATTGCACACAAATTTCTTTGATGAATAGTTATGTGGTGATAAGCGCTCGGTTGAGCAGCTCAAGGTCTCGGGCTTCTCTCTGTGCAGCTGCTGTGCTCTGGGAAGGCTTCTAGAGTCTCTCTCCTTGCTCTCTGTCTCTCTCTTTCCTCTCTCTTATGTCGTCCCACACTCCTCTCTCTACTTCTGTCTCGTCTCCCTCCCCCCTCTCATTCGCTCATTTTCTGTCTCCTCTCTCTGTCCTTCCTCCCTTAGAGCCTAGGGGGATGCTACTGTAGCCATGGAGGGAAGGGGAGCTGGAGATGTTTAAAGTGGGAAGGGGGGGGGGGTGTATTTTATTGCCACATGGTGTCCTATAACAAGGTGTTCTGATATGATCTGAGAGAGTTGAGGTCTCCTGCTGATCTTATTCTCCTCCTAGCACCTCTCCCTCCTTCCACCACCTTGCACCACTCAGTTCATTATTAAATCTGGGAATTGTCCCCATAACTCAATGCAGCAGGCTACAGCATTATATGGCCATTTGTACGAAGAGGGAAAAGGGTGATTGCGATGCAACTGCAGAGAGGATGGATGTTAAAAGCATATTGATTTGTATGTAATGTCGTCATAGATCCCAGATTTATGTCTGTATATAAATGCAGCCTCAAGCCTACCACACCTCCACCACCCCCAGCTCTGTGGTTGAGTAAATGGCCCTTAGTATGACTGATGAGATCAAGACAGCACTCTTAAGCAAGTTTTACCATCCCCCATCCTCCCACCCCCCAACTCTTCCTCTATCTTCCTCTCAGGATGCTCATGCCTTCAGGGTGCTGTGGCTAGCCCCTCTAGTCCTCAGAGACTCCATTGCTGTGCTGTGAAGTATCACATTCCACCACAGAGAGACTGTGATCCTGCTCCGTGGCCTAAGCCCGTCCTCAGGGTGCATTAGGCCTACTGCCACCACAACAATAATGTCTGACAAGGTCGCCAGAGGTCGTGGCATCCACTTGAGCTGAGAGGTATAAGAGTGAAATGGAGCATTTCCATGGCGATCGCGCACAGCACCCTGCAGAAACGATAGACACTGATGAAGACTACTGTTTCTGTTCTGCCGAGTCGCTAACTATAATGACATCTAGGAAACATTGTCATAGCCAGTACAGAAGTATTGGCCAAAATATGCCAATAATCACAAATATGTCAATTGGACATTATGAGGGAAAATATATATGATTGTGTTGTGTAACAGAGACACTGGTGGATGTATTAAGTGTTATTTTAACTGTGACTTCCCATGACCTCTATATACCACACACAAACTAACTAAACAAATGAGGGCAGTCGGACCCCAGTGAACCCTGATGTCCAATGACAGGCTTTGACTGTGGGTGGCTATAGACAGGGGGGAGGTGGGGGGATGGAGGACGCTTGTCTGGGGCGGTCAGAACGCTCAGGCCTCAGAGCCAAACACAGGGTCTGGCCCGGGCCACTCTGGTTACCGCCAGTTACGCGCTGCCACACAGCTGCTGTCAGAACGATGACGGAGGACGCTGAATCAGCTCCTTACAGGCCCTGACAACCCGTGTCCCGCTTTCACATGACGTTCTCGTCGGAAAAAGTTTGCTGTGGGTTAACCGTTCCCGACTGTTTCCAACTGCTACTGTCTGCTGCCAGTCCAAAGGTAACACACTATGGGGCTGGGCCTCACCATGGGGCTGATGGGAAATGTAGTCTCTCATCCCCCTATGCTTAAACAGTGATTATTGCTATGAATATCATAATTTCTGTGTTTTTGGACTATGCAGAATATGAACATACTCTAGGCCTTTGACAAGCATTTCGTACCATGAATATTTTTAAGGGGATGTAGACACACCCACACAACATGTTTAGGCAATACGCATGTGTAAAATATGAAATTGTCTCAATGCAATGAATGAAGCTAGGCAAAGCAACGAGGCATATGGGGCCCCTGTCCATCAAGTGAATGTAGTCAGGAACGGCTGTGCGTGTCAGCAATTTGAATGGATGGGAAGGAATGAATACCCTGGCACCTTTCCTGCAGTTTTAGCAAATACAATGGGTGCTCTGTCACCAAATCAAGGAAAGGGCAAGTGTTTACTATATAAACATGGTTTTATTTGTCAAAAAAGGAAAAGTGTTCAAAAGTGAAATTATAAAACAACATCTCTAATGAAAGAAGTGTACAAGATAAGCCAAGACATTAAAAAAATATTCCCTAACCCCCTTCCATAAAATAAGTCATGAAATAAGTTAAATTATATACCCCCCAAAAATACAATTGCACTGTATTGCCACCCCCACCCCCAAAAAATAACAAGTGTTCAAAAGTCAAACAAATGATAAAATAATACAAATTAAATAACAAAAAATAAGTAAGAAAATAACAAAACTAAAAATTGCATGTTCTCAACGATGCAATATACATTTATAAAAAATACACAATATCAAGACATTTATTTTTTTAAACGCTAAGTAATAAAGAGTATTATAAAGAAGAGGGTAATGTTCTGTGTGTTATTTTGTAAGGGTGGGTAAGTGAGTGGGAGTCAGTGCAGAAATGATATTGAGAAGCTGGTGTAAAGTGTCAGTGAGGTGCAGCTGACCCTGCCTACCCTGACTGCACGTCACTGTTCAAAGCGTAGTCACTGTAAACCAAAGGGATTTGTCAGTACAGCAGAAAATAGAGCGTTTATTATAAGCAGCCTGAGCTAGCTAGTGGATTATCTATAAAACTTTCATGGTACTCCCTCAGTGGCAAGCAGCCGTAAAACTTCCAGAATGAGCGACTTGTAACTTGTTAAAGCAAATTAAACATTTATAAGCGCTTTTAGGTAAATGAGATCCTCTTTCATTGCGGGCCTGGTGGGATTCTCTACTGGCGGTGGGAGGGATCCAGAGAGGACAGGTTAGCTGTACTAAAAGCCGACCGCAGAACAACAATAAAAGCCCTTAAATTGTTCCAGGTTTTATTACCGCCGAGTTCCGCAGCTGCTATTGTGCATAACTCAGGGAAAACAGGAGCTGATAGCAATGGAATCCCACAGAGGCTAGCATAGAAAGCCGAGCCCAGCTTTCGCACTTTTTGGGAGGGAGGATGGAGGTTGGTGGCTAGGGGGTGGGTTGTGTATTGCTCTGTTAAAAATGGCCTGTGTGGTTTAACACGTTAAGCAGGGCTCACTTTTTGTGTTTGATTACATTCAGTTGCTAGAGGAGCCCTTGGGAATAGGTCAATACGCTTGTAAAATTCCTCAGCAGCACTGGCAACGCACTTTTCGGTAAGTGGGCAGAGGAAATAATTGACTACACGTGTTAACAATAATCCTGTAAAAACCTTCAAAGGATGTTTTCCAACCTCCCTTCTAATGTGCAAAAGGCCTCTTAAAGGGATTTCTACTTCCCCAGAGTCAGATGTGGATACCATTTTTATGTCTCTGCGTCCAGTATTAAGGAAGTTAGAGGTAGTTTCGTGAGCTAATGCTAACTAGCGTTAGCGCAATGACTGGAATTATATGGTATAGGTTAGCAATTGCTCTAGTGCTAGTTAGCAACTTCCTTCAAACTGCATGCAGAGACATAACAATGAGTTCATCTGACTCTGGGGAAGTAGATAAAGGGCCTCGTTTCCAAAATCCCAAAGTATCCCTTTTAAGGGAGGTATTTCTTCCCCTGAAAATTCTTAAGTAGGAAAGCTCTGGTATATTGTCCAGGTCATGTTTGAATAGATGAATAGCACTTTCTCCACTCTGCTGCCATTACCAGAAATACAGAAATAAAAAGCATTCAGTTTAAGTTAGCCTTCTATTGATGCAGGCTTCTTCTACAAGCAAGGTTATCTGCTTTGTAAGTGGCACCCATCTCATTTCGTGATGCAGTACTCTATCAGTGTTACCTTGGGCGTTAGTATGGCTATTTAGTTTAGGGTGAGTACAAATATATGAAAACTACAGAATGGAGGTTTCTATGTAGTTTAGATTTGGGGGATTATGACTCATTTTATTACTGTATCACATGGGGAGATATAGCGGCTTGAATAAAACTATGATAGTGTGGCGGTTTTATTTAGGCTGTTCTCTGCTGAAGAATCATGCTGACTGCTGATTGAAAACAGTTGTTAATTCTATACTTCAATAAATTCAGGCGGAGGGGAAGGTGGGGGTTCCCCCCCTAACACGGAACAGATTGAGGGAAAACAAGACCTCAATGTGTTGAAATCAATGGCAGATGCACATACTAGTAGTTTCAATGTTTCATTAGATGCTAATGTATTGCTGTGTTTTTATTTGTTGTGAAATTAGCCTTTGGAATATTAAAACCATATGTTTTGCTAGTTATCTTTCTGTAGGGCAAATTTTTACCCAATGTGGATAAGGTCATTAAATGAATACATCTGTATGTTTCAGCTTGCCTCTTTATTCATGTGTTTATGTTGTTATTACGTGAGCACAGAATCACAGAACAGGCATGTGCACGTAGTGTACACACACGCTACACGTACATGCACACACACATGCACGAAGGGAAACACACACACACACACACACAAAACCCCCACACACCCTCTCTGACTACACCCATCATCTCTGCACTAGATATTATGAAAAGCGGCCAGGGCGTGTGCACTGCGGGAGAAGAAACTGAAACAAGTAAAAAGGCAATTAAGTGATGAAATGTGAAATGACATGCCAGAGTAATGAGAGGACCATGACCATGATGATGAGCCACTGCTTGCTGCTACTGCTACTGGGATGACATGCCAACTGAAGGGACTGTTAGTCTCTACTCTACACACACACAGAGACTGGTTGATCTCTCAGATTTATCTGTACTGGGAGGTCATTAAATCTCAGCTCAGCTTTTTGATGGGGCTGATTTATTGTGACCACTAGCATATCCTCCCTTGGTTTAGCACATCTATTAATCACGCTGTTAAGAGATGAGTACATCACGCCACTGAGCGGGCCAAGGATCTGCCCCTCTGAAAGAACACGTCATTCTCCGAGGTAATTTAAGGAAGCTTTAAGAGAAATTAAAGGCAACAACAAACCAAGAGAGACATTTTGCAAATCACTGTGTAATAGCTACGTTCCTGTCTGGCCATGTAATTCCCCTGAAAGATGATCTGGGTTTACTGCATTGGCTTTATTAGAGATGTTCTTCACTCTATTTTCTGAGGTAAATTTACTGAAGAGTTCACGGACAGAGTAGATTTCTACTGATCGATGGAGACCGGGGAGTGTACAGTACTAATGCAATCGGTTTGTTCCACATATAGACATCAGTCACTTTGATGATACTTGAACTGTTAGATTCATCTAAATCTATTTTACTCAAACAGACTGGGACACAATTATTGTCCAGTGTGTCAGACTTCATTGTAAGAGATAAGGTAATGCAGACAAGCCCTTCAAGCTATTCCATCATTCCCATTCATTCCATGTGCTGCAGATGGCTGTTCAATCAATTACAGAAGTAAGACATGGGTGTGGGTGGAAGGACTTGTATTGGTCTGTGGTTAGAATATGTAGAAATAAAGGAAACAACATAAAGTGTGTTAATAGGGCGTTGGACCACCACGAGCCAGAACAGCTTCAATACACCTTGACATAGACTTGGCATAGATTCTACAAGTGTCTGGAGCTCTATCAGAGGGATGCGACACCATTCTTCAACAAGAAATTCCATCATTTGGTGTTTTGTTGATGCTGCTGGAAACTCCCATAAGTGTTCAATTGGGTTGACTGAGACGGCCATGACATATGGTTTACATCGTTTTCATGCTCATCAAACCATTCAGTGACCCCTCGTGCCCTGTGGATGGGGGCATTGTCATGCTATGGGGGCATAGCCAGCATTTTTATACATGACCCTAAGCATGATGGGAAGTTAATTGCTTAATTAACTCAGGAACCAAACCTGTGTGGAAGCACAAGCTTTCAATATACTTTCTATCCGTCATTGTTTCCATTATTTTGGCAGTTACCTGTACATTGGTGTGCGTGTGCACGCATGTGCGTGTTTGAACGTGGTGTCCCCATTTTGTGTGTGTGTGCGTAAGAGAGATGCACAGTGCTGCCAGCAGGGACCCTGCTTGCTTAATGAATATTATAGGTCAACATGTTTTGATGAACGACCTGCAGACTGGGGCATAAACGGTGCACAGTGCCGTCCCTCCCTTCTTCCCATGCCCTTTCTTCAGGGCTCTATTACTGTGTGTGCATGCCCGGGATATACTTCCCCCCTCTCTGCTCTGCAAATGTTCAAACTCCCATCAGAGGAATTGGCCTTTTACAAAAAAGGGTAAGGAAAAGGCTCTGTCTCTTTGTGGAGGAAAAGTGTGTTGGAGGTAATTAGTGCTATCACACATGCCAGAGTGTGTGTGTGTGTGTGTGCCTGTGGAGCTCTGTGTCTGTGTGTGTGTGTGTGTGTGTGTGTGTGTGTGTGTGTGTGTGTGTGTGTGTCTGTGTCTGTGTCTGTGTGTGTGTGTTTATCCACGTGCTTGTGTTCCCTCCAGCCCTGCTGTCTTGTGTGGCCTAGTTCTCTTCCGTGCTCTCCTCCTCAGGCCCATCAGGCATCTCCCAGTTCTCCAGCTCTCTCTTATCACTCTCAGCACTCAACCTGGCTCTCACCCACCACAGTATTCTCCCTAGGAAAGAATTCCTTTCATACTGCTAATGGCTACAGAAAAAGGAATGTTTTCATTTTAATTATACGTTTAATTCAAAGGCTCTTAAGGCGTCCCCCCCTACCCTGTGCCCTTTCAATAAATGATGGCCGGCATGAGGATATATTTAAAAAATCCTGGTATTCTGGAACCAGTTAGGCTGCCAAGTGGGTTCCCAAGTGGCGCAGCGGCCTGAGGCACTGCATCACATTGCAAGAGGCGTCACTATAGTCCCTGGTTCGAATCCAGGCTGTATCACATCCGGCCATGATTGGGAGTCCCGTAGGGCGGTGCACAATTGGCCCAGCGTTGGCCGGGGTAAGCCGTCATTGTAAATAAGAATTTGTTCTTAACTGACTTGCCTAGTTAAATGAAGGTACAATAAATAAATAAAATTGCAACCTGTATAGTTCAGTCAGAAAGAGAGAGAGAGAATACAGCCCCTCTTAGAGAATACAATCCCTCTATGTGCTGTCTGTCGAGCCATACTTTTTCTGTTAGGTGGCATTGCACCTGTTTAATGCTCTGGTATGTACAGTGGGG